>NC_026481.1:494475-559475 GCF_000328475.2 Mycosarcoma maydis
AGTGACGGCTAGCGGCGTGAGCGAATTGGCGGTAAGAGGGCTGCGACGGGCCAGGTGCGGGTGCGTACGAAGGGGAAGGTTGGGGCGGACGTGGCAGAAAGGGGGCATCATTGGACGTTGGGCTGGTGCTGGGCCCTGAGAGGGAGCGAAGAGCCGCTCTTGCCATCTCTTCCTTGTCCGAGACGGGACGACGCGCCGAGGAGGGGTGGGTGCTGTTGTCACGTCCGTGGGGCAGCATGGTGGAATCATACAGAGACCAACCGAGAAGTGGGGTTCACTGCCGATATCTGCATCGAGGGACGGAGCCAGTTTCCAATACAGTGGAAAGAGGAAGCGAACTTGTGGTGCGGCGATGTGTACGGTTGTAGACAGTACACAGAGCAAAAGATGACAGGCGACGCGAGGTAGCGGATGTGTGTGTAACAAGGACCGAGGCGCAGATCAAAAGCAAGTGGCGGTCAAGAAAGGGGGGAACGACGATCAGAAGCCGGTGTGGTGGCAACCGAGCAGACACGACAGAGTGGCTGCGGTAATCAGATAACCAGTCACGAGTGCGATGGCCGCGAGATTGTACGACGTATATAGAACCGGATGTGAATGAGTGGCTTGCGGGTGAATCACGACTGGTGTCGGTACCGTGTACGGATCGTGGATGATGGACAAACTTCAGGATTGGCAACGTAAGGAAGGATACATGATAGGTTCGCTTCATCAGCCGAGAGAGAGAGAGAGAGAGAGAGAGAGAGTCGTGAGTCGCCGTTCGTGGTCCGTGGTCCGCAATCCGCAATCCGTAGTCCGTAGTCCGTAGTCTGTGGTGCGTGGTGCGTGGTGCGTGGTGCGCGGTCCCTGATTCGGCCCGTGACGGCCAAACAAAGGTCAACGGGCGTTTGAGTCAAGTGACGGACCAACGACAACTGACGACAACTTTCTCGCGTCGGATGCAGCACCCAGCCAAACGGAAGAAAACTCGACCAAAGACGCCGCAGTTGGCGTTGTTGGCTGTCTGACTCACTCACTCGGTTGCTGCTGCGTCACTGCGCTCCCACGCTTATAACTTGTAGTAACGTACAGTCGTGAGTCACGAGTATTTATTAATATTATAAGTAGTATGATTATCTTATTGATATTGATTATTTACAATTTACTCCGCTCAAGATCCGAAACGCGCCTTGTTCGACCGGGGCGTGCGGCAATCAAATCGTAAATCGTCAACCACGAATCACGAATCACGAATCACGCACAAATCACGGCCATCTACGGTGGTACCACAGGTTAAACTACAAACCCCGGAAAGCGTTTCATTCCGCATCCATTTCGTCTACCGTGCTATATTCTAATCACCCATATCATGTCATTCGTGACTGCGGTTTCCGCCCGCCGCCACAACCCACGACACACTATCATGTATGTCGCGGACTGTACGGTACAACCCTCGGCGCGCTGCGAGGCAACATGCGGGTGCTCGATGTGCGGCTTTCGACCTGATGTCGCGGGCCATTCGCCTCAGTGCGCCAAGAACCAGACAATGGCGGTCCACGATCCACTGCGTCTAGTCGCGAGGGTGGCGTATTCACAATCGTGAATGCTCACAGACTGTACAATCCAGCACAGTTACAGTAGTATTGATAGGCAATAACTAGCAAAAGGTAGTTTTTCTTTAAAAAAAATTATTGGTTGTTTTTTCGCTTTGAATTTTGTTTGGTTCGCTTTGATGGTTTCGAAACATTTAACAAAAATTCCAAGTCACGAGCTGGTGAGAGCGCATCCGGGTCAACGACGGTTTCTCATCCATCACGAGTAACTTAGCAACGTCAACGAGAACAAACACTTGCACCTTGCCACTCAGTCACGCAGCGGATCTGAACCAATCGAACCGAGCTGAACCGAACCGAACCGAATCGAAACCAAACCAAACCAAACTAAACGGAGCGGATCGGCGTCGAAACGGTGATTTGTGTTTCAACGTCGGCGAATTTTCTCAAACATGTGTGCGCTGGAAAACGTCGATGGCTGTGGAATCGAGATGGCGCTTTCCAACTATGCCCGATTGTTCACAGGTGGCTTCACTTTGCTCTTTGTGAATCCCGCACTCTGTGATTGGCTGCACTTTGGCAAACGCTGCATTGACACGATTCTCTCTCTATCAGTCTGTGAGTCATGTCTTTGAGTGGATTTGTGATAGTCGACTGGAGCTAGATGGAGCACCAGCGCCAGTGTCTGTAAAGTGCATTGGCAATGGCGCTCTGATGTGCTTGCTCGCTCGTCCAGGCTGACGTCTCGCCGACGTTGCGCAAGCGATCAACTAGACAGCAGCTGATCCACGATGTGCATGCAGCAAGGACCCTGCAATCGTGAATCACCTACGCCATCGCTCGCTTCTCGTCAGTCACGCATCCACACGCGTCGTGTGTCGTCGTTGGGTCATTTCGCGCTCCACATTCACAATTCACGATTCACGATTCACCGACTGATTCTTCGCCGTTGGTGATTGACAATCGTGAATCCGTCACCGCACGGACCGTTCAACCGAACCAACTCACCAACTCACCAACTCACCAACTGTTCACCAGAACAGGCTCACCTGTGTTTCGTCGTGCGAACCAAGCTCGACGTGCAACACTTGGGTGATTTTCTACAACTGTGCTGTTGTACTGCACTGTCCACTGTGACTGCATGTCAACGCGTGTAACGCGGCTAACTTACAGTCGTGAGTCACGAGTACTGTAAATCGTGAATTCCTCACGACTGCCAGCCAGAAACGACGCATCCGTTTCCGTGTTAAAGTCGAAACGAGTCAATCACAGAATCACCCATCGTGAATCACAATCTGTGAATCGTGAATGTTGAGCCGCTCGAGCTGTGTCGAATGTGCTTCGGTGTGACTGTACATGTTCGTAATTCACGATTCACGATTCACGATTCACGATTCACGATTCACGATTCACGATTCACGATTCACGATTCACGATTCACGATTCACGATTCACGATTCACGATTCACGATTCACGATTCACGATTCACGATTCACGATTCACGATTGTAGCCAAGTTATAGTCACGAGTACCAACATTTCGGTCATTCGGCTTACCCCACTCGCTTTCGTCCTCACTGCCACCATCCTCCCCAGTCCAGCTGCTCTTGAGCTGTGCCGTGCTGTGCCGTGCCGAGGGGTGCCATTACCACCAACATTACCGCTCTTTTTCCACCCTGCTCCTGATCCCTTTCGACCATCGAATCATTGCAAGTGGCTACCATGGCGTCCACCAGTGTCGCAATGGATACCAACCATGACACGGCTCCACTTCAGCAGCTGCTCAGCTTGACCAACGCTCCGCTCAAGTACACCATAGCTCAGGCATCCTCCTGGTCAGGCACCTATCATCCCACCAACATCCTTCACAATCGTCCACACGAAATGTACTCGAGATGGTCCGGCTCTTCTCAGCACGCTGCCAACTCGGCCCTCTCCGTACCCACCGCCGCTACCACCTCCTCTTCCTCCACTGCCACCGCCATGGGCGTCAACCCTTCCAGCTACCTCGCCAACCCGTCCAACCCAGCGCTTGCATCCACGCCCAACCTCGTGCCTGCCTCCAACTCGAGCCATACTTCTTCTCCCTCTTCTACGGCTTCGGCTGCCACCCTCGGCGCCTCTCAATCCGCATCAAGTCGCAGGACAGCCACCGTCACAGTAGCGGCGGCTGGTACAATTCCAGCCCAATCCCACAAGCAGTACATTGTCCTCAAACTCGAAAAACTCAGCGTTGTGCGATCCATCACGTTTGGCAAGTATCACAAGCCGCATCCTTGCAATCTTCGTGACTTTAAAGTATACGGCGCCACCAGCATCGACAGCCTCCTCCCCTCGCTCTCGCTCAACGGTCGTCCACCAGCAAGCAAGCGTCTCCTCCGTGGTGGACTCAAGAATGACGCCATCCCCGAGACGTTCGAACTACGATGGCTCGAAGATGCCGCCACTGGCTCCGGTTCCGGCTCCTCGATCGAATCCTCCACCTTGCTCCCCGCAGACGGCGAACCGGATCGTCGCTCGGCCACAAACGCGCTCGTCAACACAGGCAATGCCGTCCCATTTGCCGTTCGATACATCAAGATTGTCCCCCTCGCCGCTCACACGCCCAACTACAACTTTTCCATCTGGCATGTCGCACTCGCCGGCGTCAGCGATCCTCTCCTCGTCTCCCGTGTCGCACAGAGCTACCAAAACCATCGACAATCCACCGCCACGCGTCTCATTCTCAAACACCTTCGAGAACACGGTCACCACACCGCATTTCAAGCTTTGCTACAGTCTTCCCGCCTTGCACCCCCAACGCACTCAGACGCTGCACCACAACAGCCCAAGTTGCTCCCCTACAGTCCACACCGCCCCTTTGAGCATCCTCTCCTCACCACACTCTTTGATGCGCTCGTTCGACGCGGTAGCTGGGACCAAGTCGAGCTCTGTCTCAATCGCGCTGCCTACGGCGACCTCCTCGACACTACTCACAGCGGCTCGTCTACACCCATCTCTCCAGGCGCAACTGGCGCTGGTCTAGCATCGCCTTTGATCGCAACCCTCTCCCGCAGCGGTGTATGGACGCAGCCATGGCAAAAGTCCATGTTCTCTTCCTACATCTCCCGCCAGATTCCCAAAGCCAGCTGGTCCCAAATTCATCCTCTGGCGTCTATCTCGCTCCATCATTCCCACTCCCACTCCCATTCCTCCGAGCCTGCTGCCAAATCCTCCGCAGCACCCTCAGGAAGGGGTGGCCATGCCATGGTCTTTGATGCAGACAAAGGCATCGCCTACCTCTTTGGCGGATGGGACGGTCAGCGAGACCTTTCCGACCTGTGGGCCTACCACGTCGGCGAGAATCGGTGGCGCCTGATTTCGTCCGACACCCAATTGCAAGGCGGTCCCAGCCCGAGAAGCTGCCACAAGATGTGTCTCGACGAAAAGAGCGGATGCATCTACCTCCTCGGTCGCTACATTGATTACGAAAGCGTCCACCAATCCGAGGCAATGCCAGCCGACTCGATCGCCCACACCACTCGCCCCGCTGTCAACTCTTCTTCCAACTCTTCCTCGGCGGCGGTGGCAGCACCGCCTCCTGTGACGCCTTCCTCTTCCACCGCACGCACCACACGCGCCAACTTTCTCGCGCGTTATCCAGAGTCGATCACTCGCGACATTCACATGAACTTGGATGACTATTTGATACAACCCCAAGACTCGCCCATCGAGGCGTTCGGCCAAGTGGACCAGACGACTACATCACGCGGAGCATCAGCCGCGCGCGGGGCAGTCTCGGCTGGATCCACACCGGCGCCAGCGTCCAACTCGGAAGCCTCGCCCTTACTCACGAGCAGTAGCTTTGCGGACTCAACCGCAAGATCGTCAAGAGCTTCCTCGCGTCTTCACAACAGCGTACGATCCGACTCACAGCAGCGACCGCCTTCCCTCTCGTCTCCACCGGGTCGCGAAGCCGACTTTTTCCGCTTCTCGACTCGTTCAGAGAAGTGGGAAAGGCTCAGCACCGATACCTACGCTGACGGAGGCCCCAAACTCATCTTTGACCACGGTCTCGTCATTGATGCACAGGACCAGATGATGTACGTCTTTGGTGGCCGCGTCACCGATCCCGACCCGGCCAAGTTTGAGTTCAGCGGCATGTGGCGCTACGATATCATTCAACGTAGCTGGACCTTTCTCTTTGACGATCGCACTTCCAATGGCGCCAAGATCCTCAGCCGATCCGGACACAGCATGCTGCTCGACAGCGGCCGTCCCGGTGCGTCTGGCATTTCGCCTTCGCACACGCGCCAGATCTGGATCCTCGGAGGTCAGCGCGGTGCCTCGGCGACGTTTTTGGCCGACATGTACACGTACAACTTGGCTACCGGCGCTGTTCGAGAAGTGTCGCGCAACACGGCGCACAACGGTCCCGAGGCTGCTTTCACCCAACGAGCTACGATCGACGTTGCGGCTCGAGAGATCAGCGTCTTTATCGGACTCATTGGCAGTCGCAATGAACGAAAGAGAAGTGCATTTTGGATCTATAGCATCCCCAGATCATCATGGCGCAAGGTGTATCAGTACGAAGGCGGCAAGCGCTCCGAGTTTGCCTCGGAAGCTATCACTGGCGCGCTGGCCAATACGCAAGCGCTAGGACTTTACGGTAGCGATGACGCGGCGCTTGGTTCTACGGCTGGCCTCGACGCCGACGGTGAGCTGGAGGGAGACCAAGTTCCCGAATCCGGTCCTCTGCAAGCACTGCCGAGTTACTCGGACGAGATTAACACCGACGACGAGGAGATGCCCCTCGAGCCATCCACCAATAGCTGGACCGCGTATGCTGGGCAGAATACGTTGGAGCCTCTCGGCGGTGCCTCGGCGCATCCGGCAGCAGCCACATCCAGCATCACCAGCCCATCTACGGCTAATTCTACCCGCGCAAGGCGCCAAAGTGGAACAGGTGCGGCCAATGCAGTGCAGGCGACAGAACCGCAGCCGAGATACGCAGCACAGCTGGTGTTTGACGACCGTAAGAAGGTCTACTACCTGCATGGAGGCAACCCCGAGGACGCTTCCGATCGATCGTATCGCCTCGATGATTTTTGGCGTCTGACTTTGCTCCGTCCCACTCCGGGCGAGATTCTGCGCAGAGCCAAGTTCCGCGTGAGAAGACAACGATTCCTCGAGATGACTCGCAACCTGGCACCGACGTTGAACGACTCGGACGAAGACGTGACTGCAGCCGTAGCAGCAGCAACAGCAACAGCAACAGCAACAGCAACAGCAACAGCAACAGCAGCAGCAACAGCAGCAACAGCATCAGCATCAGCATCCTCATCATCACCATCACTTGCTGCGACTCAACCCGGCTTTGTTCTGGACGGTGGACCGCGTCTAGGTCTCGAAGCGCTGATGTACCTGCAGACCGAGGTGGGAGCGGTGGTGGACCATTCGGACGAATGGGAATCGCGCCTCTTCCGTCGACTCATGTCGCATCTCTTGAACGCTGAGATGGGTAGCGTCAGCAATGACGGCGCATCAGCTGGACGCAAGCCTTCTTTGGCAGGCGACCTCATCTCAGCGGACGAAACGCTCGTTGCGGCCGATCGTGGCGTCAGCAGCGGGGGCATCGGATCATCGCCTCTCAACCCAAACGTTAACATGGGTAGCACAGACGTGTGGAGCGGCGCAGCAGGATCTAAACGCACACGCGAAGAGGCTGAGACAGACGAAGCCGAACTGGCCAGCTCCGTTTCGTCGCTCATGAGCGGAGATGACGCTGGTTCCGAAATGATGCTCTCCGCGTCGCAGGTGCTGCAACATCGCAACAGGAAGGTAGCTGCGGCGAGGACGCTACCTACGGTTCATGTGAGGGAGGATGAAGGTAGGCCAAGCTCGCTGTACGTGGAGCGCACGAAACTTTACAGGGAGCTCATTGAGTATTTCAATCCCGAGCTGGTCGAGCCAAGGGCTGAGTTAGGGGGATGTATCGAGGTTGCGCTTGGTGGCTAGTCTTGGTCTCGATAGCGGCGATACGAATGGTGCTTTGTAGCACGTAGTATCCAAAATTTCATTCGTGATTGAAATCGAGTGTTACCAACGACTCAGAGTAGAGATGTGAACAAAGTCGAAGAGAGGCACTCACAGACTAACTTGACTCAAGTTGGTCTATGTCGTGTGTGATGCGAGCCGAACCCCGATCGATCGGGTGATTTGGAATGCCGATTCTGCGAGACGCGCTTGGAATTCAGGGCGCTGTTGTCCGTGCGTAGAGTGGCGGTGAAAGTCAAGAGTAGGTTCGTGTTTCGTGTTTGCGCGCATGGTGGTTGTATTCAGACTACCAACACGCCACAATATCCAACGCAACTGGTATTGGAAGTTGCAACGCGAAGCCAGGAGCCATCTCGTCTCGTATCTTCAGATACTCGTTCCAAGATATAGCTTCTCGACGCTTGGTTAGTAAGCGGCTCGTGCGTGACGCGGTAGCATCAAGTGGCGTTGAAAAGGATTCACACCGGGCTGTTCAGCTGGATCTCTTAAGCAAGGCGGTATCGGAATGGAGACCAAACTTCAAGCGCTGAGAGTGACCGACCTGAAGGCGTTGCTCACCTCGGCTGGCTTGTTGGTCTCGGGTAACAAGCCGGATTTGATCCAGAGGTTGTTGGAGAACCCAAGTGCTACAGCTTCACTTGGTGGAGCAGAGCAAGAGACAGAGGCAGCAGCAACAGCGGCAGCAGCAGAAGCGGTTCCGACACCCGCTGCGACTTCGGTACAAGCACTAGCCCCGGCAGCGGTAGCGGTAGAAGCGTTGCCGGCAGCATCCGCGTCTGCACCCGCGCCCGCGCCCGTGGCCGCATTTGTCGCACCTGTCGCATCCGTTCCTGCACAAGTCAACAACGGATCACCAGTAGAAGCGCCTCCACAGCCCGAGGCGGAAGCGCACCGTCAAGCGCTTATCGTCGAACTGGAGAAACGCAAGCAGCGAGCGGCCAAGTTCGGCCAACCTCTCGGCGAGGCGGAACGCAAACTGGAACGCGCCATCAAGTTCGGCCTGGACGCCGAAGACCAAGCCAACGTGGCCAAGCTCATGCAACCGCTCGGATCCAGACCGGCAAAACCCGCCAAGCCGACCAAGCAGAGTTCAGACAAGACAACACCAGTGCATACCGAACAAGAGAACAAGGCTCGATTCGCGCAATTGCAAGTGGACAAGGAGAAGGCGAAAAAGCGCGCTGAGAGATTCGGCTTGGTCAACGAGGCGCGCGAGCTTGATGAGGAAAAGAAACGCAAGCGCAACGCGCGCGACGACGGCGCGTTGACGGATGCAGACAAGAAGATCAAGGCTTGAGTTGGACGCTCGATCTTACGCCCTAGCTTGCAGCTGGCTGTCGCAGAAGGAAGCACAGCTACAGGTTATAGCCAACTGTATTGTACAAACATGACCAGCGCTTGCTCTTGTAATACAACCTACTCACATTTGGCAAGATGGAAAAGCAAGAGACGGGTAGTGCAGAACCTTTTCATTGACGCAGCGATCAGCGATCAGCGATCAGTGGTGCGAAACTACAAAAGTACAAGCGACTGAGCTATCGACAGCAAAGCTAACACTAGCCAAGCTCGAAGCTCGAAGCTCGAAGCTATAAGCTCGAGCCCGACGAGGATACAGTGATACATGCTCCGAGATCAAGCTCGTCTATTTGGCCTTCTGTTGGCTGGCATATTGATTTTTGAACGGGAAACTACTGACGCTCTTGTCGTGTGCACTGGAGTCGCCCGCCTTTTTCTTGTTTCGCGTCAGGTCGTTGCCGAACATGAAGACGCCGAGTCCCCAAAACGCGAAGCCTGCATGCGCGAAGCCTACGAGTTTTCCAAACGTTCCGATGCCCAATGTGGCGGGATCGACGTGCTTGCTTGAAGCTGCCGAAGCTGCCGAGCCTGCCGAGCCTGCCGACGACCAAGCGGTGAAGGCGTTAGCGCCAAAATAGACGGTGGTTACAAACACGCTGGGAATTCGAAACGGCGATTTTCCATCCGAGGTTGAATCGGGCATTGGAGCCGTGGTCACGGGGATCGCACCAGAGAGCACGAGTAGAAGAGCCGCGATGGCGAGCATCGAGATCGCGTTGGCGTACGAACCGTAGCGTTCGAGCGGGGTGAGCTGAGGTCCGATGGCCGACATCACATCTTGATCAGACGACGTGTTAGGCTGTCCGACCGCGCCTCGTGGCGTGGAGAGCAGCAGAAGCAGTCGTGGGAACAGAAGCAACGGCAGCGAAAGTGAGATCAGGAAAGCAGACGACGCATATGCGTACCAGTGCGCCGGATTGCTGCGAGACGAAATTGCGTCCACGCCATCTTGACGTTTCGAGGTCTCCATTGTGAGCGAAGCTTTGACGCACAAGCTGCGTCACACAGTACGAATGGATGGATGGTTGCGGATCAACAAGCTGCGTCACACAGTACGAATGGATGGATGGTTGCGGATCAACAAGATGAATCTCTCGCTCTGCGATCTCTTTTGTCGATACGCAGTCGATTCTTGTGTTGAGCAAGCTCCACTCGCAGTGCTAGCTCATACGATCTTCGGCAACCGTCGCCCAGCAAGCACAGCGGGCTACACAGGCGGTGAAGCAGCCGAAAAGTAAATGTGTGAATGAGGCCACTAAGCCTGCGCCTTTGCATCAAGGATGAATCACGAATCGTGAATCATTCACGATTCCCGCTTCTTGCTGCCTTCATGGTTTTGGACAGTGTGAGAGCATGTGTGCTGCCAACAGCTCGTACACTGGTTGCACCTCGACGAGACGCACCACAAGCGGCTGAGCCTGAGCGTTGCCTGTGCGGAAACAGTATCACGTGTGCTCTTCTGTCATATGACGAGGTTGGTCCAGCGTGCTGCATCGTGTGGAGGCAATCAGTGCGTGATCAGTCAACCACGTCCGTCCCACGCTCAGCTGGACAAACTGCGAGAGTCGTGAGCGTTGAGCGTCGACGAGGTTTCAGGCGTGAGTCGTATGTCGGCGTCTTGGAAAAGCTACGTCATGTTGCCCGCGATTTGAATCGTAATTGCGCAGCCCCGATTTTTCAATCACGAATCCGAAGCGACCCTCACGTGACTGACAACAGCAGCGTCGAACAGCTGGGGGTGTGAGATCGCACGTCCTTACAAAAACGGACAGCGCCACGGATCACGCATTCGTGATTTCTCTCGGTGTCTCAACGTGGTTTATATATATCTTGATTATTATTAGCTCAGTGATACATACTCAAGACTGTACGTGATCATTTTCCCAGCTTGAGCCTGGGCAAGTCAAAGATCGGCAAGTTCGAGCAAGCAAAGTGACTCACTCACTCACTCACTGTTTGCGTGGGAGTAGCAAATACGGCGAAGCAGAGTCCAAGCAGAATGCATCAACATATATACCATATATGCAAAGACGCCGTCACCGCAGCGCTCGGGTCACTCGGAGTTGGATGCATACAAACGCCGAGCGGACGTTCAACGCCGGCGTGGTGCGTGGCACGAATCGTGAATAGCTTCATAACCGTGAATGGACCCTGAAGCCAACCAGCATCTGTCACGCGTCGACGACATTCTGTGATTCACGATTCACAAATCACGATTCACATTCCTGAGCTACCTTCGTGCTGCATGGCGGAATGCGGCTGCCATCGTCAGACTCTGTAGTCTGAAGCCAGCCTTGATCGCCGCCACCACCGATGTGCATCTTGGTCATGCTCGGAAAATCACCGCTATCCATCACAAATGTCGCAAAGCAACCGCGCCTCGATCAAGGACAGAAGCCCACTTCCACCTAGTTTGCCCCCAAGACCATGTGCACCTTGCAATATGATCCGTATCAGCCTTTATGAAAGCGCAGCCATGGCAAGTTTCTTTGAATGTAGAACAGAGGCACGCCAACCGCGAGTCCAACATTCGTGATTGGCTGCCTCTCATGTCTGCAAACTGCCCAACGCGAACAAAAATGGGAATTCCAAAGCAGGCAAGTTGCATACCCACGCTCGCCTTAAGTTAGCCTGCGGCCGTCTTGAACAGGACGCGTCGGTTTCGGCTGCTGCTGGTGAGGCACATATATACGCCACGCCACGTCAGGCCACGCTACGCTAAGTTATGCTAATCTCGAGCAGTTTTGCACATGACATCTGCTAGTCGCATTCCTCTGGCTTACTCGAGCAGAGCAGGCTCTGTTCGCATGGTCGAGGCAAGCGACCTCATAGATTGCATTTCACCCGTCGGTTCGCACTCCCGCCATCTGCAAACCAAGTTCAGACGACGCAGACCTCGCTGGCTACCACCGCCTTGCTAAAGAATGCTCGTCGCAGCACCTAATACACTGGTGGCTGTCCAAGCTGAGGACGCCATCGCTGTGGTCGATTTTGCGGATTCCAGTTTGGCCACGCAATGTGAAGCGACGGCAGCGCATGAACTGGCCGGAGTGTCAATTGCTCCGCCCTTTTCTCGACCTGTCCGGAGTCGGCGGCCTCGGCACGCACTCGCATCCTTCCCTTCCAGCTGCGCGTCTTGCATCTATGTGCAATCTGCAATGCATTGACGATCCGGATTGCAGCTACAGTCCGAGCCCCGTATCCTTGTGTCTCTACTTGCTCTCTGACCGCCCCCTGAGCTTGAATGTACCGGCCGGTCTGCGCCACATGCTCTCGTATTCACTACATGGCTCGTCGTGTAGGCCTGTTCATCGGCGGATCGTCGACGACGACGCACCTAAGCGCCGTTGCTGCAGCCTGTGTTTTCTCGATGATCAATCTCGTTTCTAGTCTCCATACAGCAAAGCTCACCTCGCCTTCGCCGGCAACAACGTAAAGCAATACATATATCCCTGACACTAGCCCTCTCTCTCTATCTCGCGCTCTCTCTTTCTCTCTCTCTCCACCATCTCCCCGTCTTAATCTCTTGTCCCTTCCCCCTTAACCCCTATTCCACCAACATACAGTTGACCGCTTAGGCCCACTTACACTCTCTTTTGACTCCAACTCGGAACACTCTCTTGCCTCCCTCTATCTTGTCGATTCCCACCTCGGTGCTTCTGCAAATCCTCGTTTCGCATCTGCACCTTGATTCCCACACAAACTCCTGTTCCTTTTGATTCTTGCAGCACAAGCTCATCACACAAATACGCGCGCACACACACACAAGTCAACACGCTAGGACTCTCGGTCACAACGTTCTTGGACAACACGTACCTTAGATTGCTCGAATCGTGCATTCTTCATAACCCTGCCGCCCGCATCTGGCCGTGAGATTCACGTCTATAGATCAGAGTTACGCAACCTGGCTTTCTCCGGAAGCCCACATCGCACATCTACACCGTCTATATAACTTGACTTTGTTCGGAAACGTCCCTCTGATTCGGTTTCCGCATCCCCTCGCTTCTGCAACAACCCATCCGCACCGCCCAAAACTTGGCGCATCCGACACGGACACGGCTCATGGGAAAAATGCGTTTCAGCACGGCGATTACCCTCACGGCTCTTGTTGCCACCGGCAGTGCCTCTGCCTCGGTCTTGCCTCGAGTGCTCGACAACTACGATCTTGCTCAGCCCGTCGCGTTCGAAGAGCGAGAGGTACCGGTGCTTCAATGCGACGCACAGCCGATCTTCATCGGTGACCTCAAGATGTTGTCTACCACAGGTCGCGAAGTGTACGCCGCGTTTGAAGGTATTCGCAACCAGGACGGCTACCAGCAGCTCGACGTTCAAAAGGCGGGTCAACCGTCGCGTATCGAGAAGTTTGCCTTCACGCCTTGCACCAGTTCGTTCATGGGCTACCAGCCCGAGTCGAACAAGGCGGCCGAGGTCACGTTTGGACGTCTGCAACCCGCTCATCTTGTCGGCAAGCGTTGCGTTTCGGCTGACAAGCTCGCGCATTCGGACGCTCGTCTGATCGCCGCCAAGTGCGAACCCTCAGACGATTCCGGTCAGCTCGCGCAATTCTGGAGCTTGACCAAGCAGCCAGCTGCTGAAGAGGACAAGTTTGTGTACTACGTCAACTTCCTCGGCTTGCCCGCGGGTGACCAGCCCGACTTCCCTGGAACCTACACGCTCGGCCAGACCACCGTCGGCGCCAACAAGCTCGTCCGCCTGCAGCACTCCAAGGAAGAAGGAAAGCGCAGCGCATACTTCCTCAAGCTCGCTTGAGCCGTCTCGGTGATTTGGACTAGTCCGACGCTGAATCTAGGTTGATGCTGGTCGTCGAGTTTAAGTCGTCCACCGGCTAGATCCGAGATCGGCGTGCTGCGATCTCGACGACATGCACGACGGCTTCAGCGCATCTCGTTTGTGTCAACGTGCCAAAGCTGCGGAACAGAGCTTGCTCGACAGCGCCAGCATTCGCGATTCCGTTTCCAACATGTTCCTTCCTGGTCCTTCCTGGTCCTTCCTGGTCCTCCCTGGTCCTCCCTGGTCCTCCCTGGTCCGCCTTCCATCCATCCTCCGACTCGGTCCTGCGCTTGCCCCTCTGCTCAATGCCGCGACCCGTTTCGATCGTGGTAGACTCGTTTGCGCAAACTCCAAACTGTATCTATAGTAGCTATATATCTTCTCTCGTCTCACTTCTCTCGCTGCTTTTCGCAGAGGCCAAGCGGCACCGTCTCTGGAGCGTGCATCCAGTGCGTAGTGCACTCGAGCACTGTTCAGCACTCATCGCTCCTGGACGTTTGTGCCGCGGGCTGCAAAAGCATCTCGTTTCCCACTTGGTCCGTTTCCTTTCCCATCCCGGCTTGGTTCTCTAAGCTGCTTGTTCCGCTCTCACGCTTTTTCGCCCAGCAGCCTGCTCGCCCGACTCTTGCTCGGTCTTCTAAGCATTGCCCACGTTGGTTCACGCTCGTAGTGCCATCAAATTCATCTCGATTCGTGATTGATTCGTAACTGGTTTGCGCTGCTGAATTGCGTTGCTTGATTGTCTGATTTGCCGAGTCATTCTGTTTATTACGGGTCGTCGTACAAGAGGAAACAAGAAGGATCACGTCGCTACCGCTGTCATGAGCGTATTCACGATTCACAGTTGCGATGGTAGCGACGTGATCGGTACGCGCTGGCGGGTGTGCGTATGCTAGCACCAAGATACACCAGTGCGCGTGTAGCCTTAACACCAGCGTGCAGTTCACGATTCACGATTTTCATGTTTCTCTCAGTCAGGAGTGTCTCTACTCTGAGCCTGTACTTGGGCAATCAAGTTTCGTGATGCGTGGTTCTTTTCATGTCTGGCTTTTGGTTTTGAATTCAGATTCGTGAGATTGATCGGGCGAATATTCATGATTAATACGAGACGACGATTATAATACAAGTTTCACAAAGAATTGTGAATTGTGAATTGTGAATTGTGAATGCGAATATTGGCGACGCGTACCTTTTCTTCCTTTCTTTTTCTTGCTTCGATGCAACCTCCACTCACAACTCGCCACGCACGTCTCGAGCATTGGTGAGGTGCTTTGGGATTCAAAACGCAAAGGCACAGGCACGAGGCGTCAGTCTGCGAGTCCACTGTCTGCTCACGTGCACGAACCGTGATTCGTGATTTTGATTCTAGCTGAGCGTTTGTATGGCAGGATCGGAAACCCGTCAACGTGAATCCAACTGCTCGCCACCACCACCATCATCGTGATCGATCGACGAGACACGCGTCCTAGAACGCTCGACCAGGTCATACCCAGTCTCGCATCCATAGCCCGGCCAGACGCATCACAACACCGATCACGTTGACCACCATGAAGATCCTCATCAAGTCGTTGGCCGGTGGCAATTTCCACCTGGATGCCGAGCTCACCGATACCATCGGCACGATCAAGTCCAAAATCCAAAACGAGCAGGGTCATGCGCCCGAACTTCAGAAGATCATTTTCTCGGGAAAGATCCTGACCGATGACAAGACAGTAGCCGATTGCAAAATCAAGGAGAAGGATTTCCTCGTCGTCATGGTGTCCAAGCCCAAGGCGCCTAAACCTGCAACTGCTGGTGCGTCCACTTCGGTTGCTGCTCCTGAAAAGCCTACCGAAGCTGCACTGGCACCTGCGCCTGACGCTGCGCGTGCTGCGGCAGAGGCTCCAAAGGGACAAGATGCTGCAGTTCCCACGTCGGATTCCTCGAGCCCCGCCACCACCGCCACCGCCGCCGCCACTACTACTGCTGCTGCTGCTGCTGCTGCTGCTGATGCACCGGCGAGCGCAGAGTCTGCCACGCCATCTTCCGCGCAAACTCAGCAGCCGTCTGGCACTTCGGGCAGCTTTTTGACGGGTGGTGCGCTCGAGTCGGCCATGCAGAGCATGGTCGAGATGGGGTTCGAGCGCGATCAGGTGCAACGCGCCATGCGAGCCGCTTTCAACAACCCAGATCGTGCCGTCGAGTATCTCATGACGGGCATTCCTGAACACCTTGTCAATCCACCAGCGGCGGCGGCAGAAGCTGCAGCCCGGACGTCTTCGGAGGGACAACAGACGCCTGCGTCTGGTGCAACGCCTGGTACGCCTGCTGCGCCTGCACCTGCTGGTGCGGCGGGTGGTAGTCGCGTTGCAGCGACGCCAGCTACGCCAGCGACACCGACGCCTGCGGGCCGTGCAGGCAACCTGTTCGAGGCGGCTGCAGCTGCACAGGCGGGGCGAGGTGGAGGTGCTGCACGTGCTGGCACGGGCGACAGCAGTGGCAGTGGCGGTGGAGCCGGTGTGTTGGGAGAAGACGACGGAAGCGGCGAACAGGTGATCGACCTCGGCAACCCGGCGATGCTTGCGCAACTGCAGCAACTTGTCCAGCAGAATCCAGCCGCACTGCAACCGCTCGTGCACGCCATCGCCCAGTCGAATCCGCAACTCGCCGAAGCCATGAACCATGACCCACAGGGCGTGCTCGCGCTGCTCGCAGGCGGGGCTGCAGCAGCCGACGATATCGACCTTCCTACACTTGCAGAGCTCGACGAGCCCGATCGTGCTAGTGTGCAGCAGATCGTCGCTATGGGCATCCCAGAGGCCAAGGCTATCGAGTGTTACTTTATGTGTGGCAAAAACGTCGAAATGGCCGTACAGTACTACTTTGAGAACCCGCAGGATTTCGACGATTGATCTTCTCGGACTCGCGCAGATTCTGGATTTGGCGCCAGTTTGCAATCATCTCTCATTGGCTTGTTTGCTGAGCGTCGAGTGCGCGTCGTGTGTGCGTTTCGGCTATGGGCCACCTGTTTGTTGACCAGAGTGTGTGCAGCGACTACAGCAGTGAGCTCCAAGTGCAGGGTCGCTTGTCGATCTGCAATCGCGCATGTGCATGCGACCAGTCGCTACATCCAGCTATCATGCTTGATCATGTCGATCGCGCCTGTGATGGCTTGGCTCTTGTTTTTGCGGCGATGACGTACTAGTTGCAAGTGCGCCGGCCGCACAGCCGACACACAGGAAGTTTGGGTGACTGCAAGATCGCTGGCTAGACCAGGTCACGTACTTGGTGGATCTGGCATCACCGTGCAATACTCAGCACACGTTGACGCACCCAGGCGCATTCAACTTGATACCTCCTAGTTGAGGGATGCACGGCTGCGCTAACGCTGCTCACTAGCCTGATACAAGCGAAGCTCGACAGCAGAGCACGTGCAATCTTTGTCCATGTCTGTACGCTCCAGCTCATCTACAAACCGTGCACAGTCGCTGCCAAAGCCAGCCACTCCGAGATCAACTTGAGCTGCGACACGATCATGCACCCTTCTACGCTTGTGATCAAAATGTCTGGTCATTGTCCCTACATCATCCACCGAACCATCGCTCGAATCATCCACCGAAACATACATCAGAACTGAAAAGCGAGATGCTGGCACTCGAGCTGGATGCTTAGGCACACACACACGCTTCTACGCTTTTGATCAAAATGTCCGTGTCATTGTCCTACAGCAGCAAACATAATCATCCATCGAATCATCGCTCGAGCCGGAATGCGAGACGCGAGATGCAAGATAGACATCTGAAAAAGTAGTGTTCAAGGCGTAACTCGAGATTGTCATTAGAAAGACCCTAGATGCGCATACTTGCGTCGTCACCAAGCTTCGTTCGAGTGTTTTGCATTGTCTTGCGGCTGCTAGCCTTGCCTCCAAGATTGTCAAACAGCGACCAAGCGCTGAGCGAATCGAACCATTTCTTCCTTTGCTCCTCTGTGTCCTCCCATTCGACTCTCGCATCCTCGGAAGGGATCAGACGAACAAAGCTCAACGTCCTCGATTCGCCAGGGTTAAGCCAGAATACGTTGTGTGGTCGGCATTCACCATCACCTTGACAAGTGGCAAAATAGCCTAGGTAGTGTGCTCCATGATCGACAAACACAAAAGGCGCGGTTGCGTTGCCAGTGTTGCGCACCTCAACCGTCCAGTGGCCACCCTCGGCCGTGCTCTTCTGCGAGGTCGAGACCAGGGAGAGTCTGAGCTGCGGACGGACGTTTTCTTCCTCAAGGTGGCGGAGCGTGGCTGTAAGGTTGCGCAGTGGCGTCCAGTACCATGTCCAGTCCGAACCGGATCTTCCAGAGCTGAGACGCAGGTAGCATCCGTTGCTGCTCGTGCATACGCTTCGGGCGGGATTGCGAATAGTTGAAATCGTCATTGATCCAGGAGTCGTGACATCCAAAGTAACGTTCTCTCGGCGCTGGTAGAGCGGCTTGCCGACGAAATCAAACCAGTCCATTCGCACGCTGACCTCACCCTCCCCAGCCCCAATCTTGGCACCAGTGTACACGACGTCTAGCTCCAACGTATCATCCGACACATTGTACACGGCCACAGCTACCAACGGAGCCTGCACGTTCGCATACACATAGTGCGCCATCTTCCATCGACCAGTGTATTCGATACTACTCCAACTCGTACCTTCCCAAATATCGTTGAGCTGCCAGACCACCAAACCGCGGTTTTGCTCGCGTCTTCCCGCTTGGCGACGATACACGGAAATCTGGTTGGCCATGAAGATGGCTTGGTATAGCTGACTCGAGAGCGAATACTGGTGCAGCTCTTCGCGGGCATCCAAGCTAGCCAGAGGTTGCGGGAAATATGTGTTGACGGCGGAAAGCAGTTCGCGCTGGCCCACATCGGCGCTAAAAGGGTAAGTCAAGTTTGCAGCAGGTGGATGCTTGAGATGCGCACGTAAGACAGTAGAGTTGACCGAATAGATTTCGTCGTTGATGCCCAAAGGAGCGAGAATGCGATCAAGAGTGTAAATCGAAGGGAGCGAAAACATACCAAACTCGACCATAAACCGGCTGCGCGGATACGTATTGATGTCAAATGCCCTCTGCGCATCATAGCCGTAATGCTCACCGGTTCCATGTATCTCGACACCCCTGGTATAGTTATCATAACGACCTTGGTACGGGTCGAGCTGAAGGTAGCCTGTTGTGGTCGAGGAAGGAAGATACGACAAGCCTCTGCTGAACTCCTTGACGCGATCACGAATGACAAGGTCGAACAAGAGTTGATATCCACGCAGCCACTCTGGATCCTGTGGCCTTGTGCCATAGGCTCCTAAAAAGTACAGCTCGCCTTCATTGTTACCCACTACAGCAACCAGACTAGGGTGCGAGACAACTTCGACCATTACCTGTGCAATTTCGCCGCTAACCTCGCGGAGGAACTCTTGGTGGTAGGGATAGAGAGAGGCAGCAAAGATGGCGTCCATCCAAACCATGATGCCCAGCTCGTCACACAGATCGAGCAGCTCTTGCGCAGGGTACGCGCCTCCGCCCCAGATGCGGATCAGATTGGTGTTTGCTTGAAGCGCTGATTCGAGCAGCCATCGGAGATAGTTTGGATTGATGCGTGGGGTGAGGGTATCGAGCGGGATCGTGTTGGTTCCCATGACGTAGACTTCACGTTGATTGACGAAGAGACGAAAGTGCGAGCCAGGCTGGACGCCCTGGTTGACCTCTTGACGCGAGATATCGGAAAGATCCAGCACAGCGGTGCGAAAGCCAACACGCTTTCGGACCTCAATTCTCAGCTGATCACTTCGAATAACAACGTGATAAAGATTCTGTTCGCCGTAGCCGCGCGGCCACCAGAGCTTGGGACCGTACTTCCCGCCACTCGGAATTTCAAAGGCGGCATGCACGGGTTGATTGACTCCAGCTTGTACAGTCGGAGAGGAGAGAAGCGCATCAAAGGTGTACAAGCCCAGCGAGGGGATTGCGAGGCGAATCGATGGCCAGTGCACAACGTCGGACGAGAGCAATGTGAGAGTGACATTGATGATCCAGTTGGCGTCAGGATCGGGAGGCGGCAGATTGTTGGTTTGACCTTTGCGATAAATGTCAATGGCTGACGCAATGACCAGGACGGCCGGACTTTGCTGGGTGTAGGAAGAAGCTCGGCTTGTAGCGGCCTTGTGTGTGTTAATTGGAGCTGCTACAGCGTCAGAAGACTGGACAGAGGCGGGCAGTGCAATCAAGTAGGCAGGCCGGTACGGTCCTCGAGGCACCAAAGCAGGACCCCAATCCCAGCCGAAATCCGACTGCTGCTTGCGCACAAAGATTCGGTTGGGATACTCGTAGTCAGAGGTACGAGGTTCACGAGGGCTTTCTACCTGGTTCAGATAGCCTGGATCGTGCTCTGCGGCTTGCTGCGCAGCATACTCGTTGACATTTTCAAAGACGAGGGTGATGTTGGTATTGCGTGCGTGGCGCGTGGTCGTATCGTCGGGGTCGAGTAGATGCGATGGAACTCGGAAGGCATGCCACTTGAACTGATTGTGTGTGGCACCGACCAGATGTCCTCCAACAAAGACTTTGGCGATGGTGTCGAGGCCTTCAAAGTAGATCCAGTACTGTTGCTGGGGATTGGCGGTGATAGCAAGATTGCGAGTAGCTCGAATCTGTTGGACAACAGGCTCGAGGTCGGCGGTATAGGTCCAAGATGGCTCGTCGGCGACCCAGCGGTAGAGACCCTCGTTGAAGCCAATCGAGGGATCCTGAATGATGCCTGCACGGAGCAGATCGAGATGAGCGAGCGACGGGAAGAGAGCATTGACTCGGATCGAACCGTTGGCGTTGGACAGCGACCATTCCAGGTCGGCGGAATTGGCGTTGGCGGCCAAGGGCGCTGGCGCTGGATCGTTGATGAAACCAGCCTGTGCACGTTGATCGCTGACGACGGTCTCGGTAGCTTGACTCGAACTGGGGGGACGCAGGGGGAAAGGGCGCTGGTGCGAAAGCTTTGAGGATAGCGACCAGACGTGCGTGTTGCTACTCGTGACGAGCTTGTGATGGGGATGGTGCTCCTGAATGGGAAGCGCCGCTCGGGCGTCGGATGGAAGCTGCCATTGCTGCTGGTGATGTTGAGGAGCGAACTCACCAACAGCGATAGTAGCAAGCGCAGCACATATAGCAATTACAAAAAGATGTTTGGTCATGCTGGCGAGATAGCACGCGGAGCGCGAATCCACGAATCAGTTCCGGCGCTCGGATCAGTGCCGGTGCTGTCCAGTGTGCATTGAGGAGTAGCAATAGCTGCTGATGGCACAGCAGATAGAGCGACGAGGGAGCAGATTGAGTTTATAGATCATGAGTCGTGAGTCTGAGGCGCAGCAAGACCGTCTGTGGGGGAGAGAATTCAGCCAGGGTCCAACATCACTCACAACTGACGACTCCGACTCGCTTAGCCAACCGTGGATAGGTCAGCCAAAAGCATTCACGATTCACGATTCACGGTTCACGATTCACGGTTCACGATACACATAGCGATTCGTGGTCATGGTAAATGGCGCCAACAATCGTGAATCACGAATCGTGAATCACATAACCGTGAATTAGGGACAAGCGAATCTTGACAGGTGTGTGCTTCGTAATGTGCAAGCCAGCCAGGTTGGTCCATGCACTCGTGATTCGTGATTTGGCCAACGACTAGCCCAAGACGACGCAGCACAGCAGCAGTCACTGAGTAGTAGCCGTGATGGTAGTATCTGCTACTATAAATCAACTAAACCAATCGATTTTGTACGTAGCAGCAGCAGCGAGTTGTATGGCCAAGAAAACGAAAGCGTCTGAAATTGTGAATCCCCGCGATTTCCTGTGTGGCATTTCACTCACGACTGAGAATTGCATTGGCGATTCATATTCGTAATTTGTTTTGTGACTATATTCTGCGACCGGACCCTGTCCGCGCACACTCACATGACAGGATTCGTGTTCGTGATTGATTACGAATTGGCACTTTGTGTAACGTCGTTGCACGTTGCCCACACCCACTCACCTGAGTTGGGAGTCACAAGCCTTTTTGCAGATTGTCAGCAAGACGAGACGACGCCGAGAGCGCTTTCATTGTGGAGCATGCATGAATGTGGTCATGGCAATGGCAGACAGCCGGTCAAATGAGACGATCCGTGATTCGTGTCCCGCAGCACGGCGTTGGTTGCGAGTGAGAAGATGTTGCTCAATGAATGCACGCCAAGCGCTATTGCGTTTGTCCGTAGGTATCGCAGATGGCCGAATCGCCTGTTGACTCACTTTTGGTTCCAGCGTGTCGCTCCCATCAAAACCTCAAGTGAACCAGGCATTGTGGTCGACGTCGAGAGGCACCACACCATCCTATCGTGTATATATCCCCGCATTTTTTTATCCGCTTCCATTTGCTGCCCCCTCAGATTCCCCTATTCACCTCTCACCTCATCCCTTCTGACCTTTGCACCTTGCGTCACCCACCACCATTTTACACGCCTGACCCTCGCTGCGAGCTTCACAGAGAATGAGCTCCACTTCCACCTCCACCTCCACTGGCACGAAAGCTACCAAGGACTTTTCCGTCGCCATCATTGGCGGTGGCATCGGCGGTCTCACCCTCGCCATCGGCCTTCACGAGCGTGGTGTTCCCATCCATGTATATGAGAGCGCTTCCAAGTTCTCCGAGATCGGTGCAGGAATAGCAATAGGTCCCAACTCGCAAGCAGCGTTGGAGCGTTTGGGCTTGTACGAAAGTTTTGTTCAGTTCGCCGACTTTCCTTCTCGCAACCTGTTCTTCCAATGGCGACTGGCCGAGCCCGAGGAGCAGACGTTGCTGTCCGAGACCATCTGCAAAAAATACGGTATGGCCAGTATTCATCGAGCCGAACTGCTGGATACTTTCATCAAGAGAGTACCGTCGCACGTTTGCAGTTTCGGCAAACGGCTGCAGAGCTTGCAACAGCCTACCACGGCAGATGGCAAGGTCAAGATGACGTTCCACGACGGATCTACGCACGAAGCCGATTTGGTGATCGGATGCGATGGGATTCATAGCCGTGTTCGAGGCGCGCTCGATCCCAACACGGCTGGTCCATCGGCAGTTGCTGGATCCGACGCACTCGTGTGGAGCGGCACCTGGGCCTATCGAGGTCTCATCCCACGACAAGAGTTTGTCGCAGCTCTGGGCAAAGACAAGGGCGAATTCTACGCCGACACTGCTCAAATGATGCTTGCCAAAGACTCGCATATCCTCATCTTCCCTATCCAAGGCGGCAAAACGGTCAACATTGTCGCTTTTAAAACCGACCGTACACGATGGCCAGAACGTACGCCGTTCCGCAAGGGAGAGCCATGGATCCAGGAAACCAGCCAGGAGGCGCTACTCGATGACTTTGCTACCTACAGTTCCGACCTGATCAAGATGCTCAAGTGCATCGAGAAGCCCAACAAGTGGGCACTCCACCAAGTAGTGCCCTCGTTGAGCTCGTACGTCAACGGTCGTGTGATTGTCTCGGGCGATGCCGCACACGGCGGAGTTCCTCATCAGGGAGCCATGGCAGGTCAGGCGATCGAAGACGCTCTGTTTCTCTCCAAGCTCCTGTCGCATCCCAAAGTGAACAACGCCAACTTGACACGTGCGCTTCAGGTGTACGACAAGATCCGCATGCCCAGAGGTAACAAGGTGGTCGAAACCAGTCTCGAGGCTGGCGACACGTATGAGTTCCGCGGTGTCGCCGCCGACGACCCGCACAAGTTGGGCCAGCACCTGGTCGAAAGATTCGACCACATCTGGGATTACGATTTGGACGCCGAGAACGACCAGATGAACCAGTGGATCCAACAGAATCTCTAGAGTCACGAGTGCGCTTACGCCCCAGTCAAGATGGTTTGTTTCTCTCCGCAAATTCACGAGTCAACTCTGCACGCTGGTTGAGTCGGAGCGTGAGTCACGAGTGTGTGTCGGAGTGGGTTCTGCACTCACGACTGTGTGCCGACTGATCGTGTGAGAGCGAGGTGCCGTGTTGTGAATGTTCAAGCCGTGGCTCGATCAGAAGGCCTGAGCGCGGCACTCACCACTTTTCGGATGGCTGGACACGTGACATTGTTTTCTACCGGATCTACGCGCGCATTTGGGTGAGTATGTACACAGGAAAGATGACAGCCAGTGCTCGTGGGTGCACACAGGGTGCGCTGCGTCTGAACACGACGAGCACCGGAATGTGGCCTGGTCTTTGCTGGGTGGGAGGGAAGAGGGGGCAAGTTTTGAGTTTGTCGTGATCGTCTTAGACAGTCTGTAGATGTAGGCAGCAAACGCGGTGGCGAACAAAAAGTGAAAGGTCAGCAAGATTTTGTTGCACGAAAGCGCGAGTGTGTGGATGCAGCAAAGCGCTACTCACCTCGACACCGGTGTACTCGCTGCTAACGGGAGGCTCGATGAAAGCCGCATGACCCAAGATCAAGAACGCCGAGCTCCCCACCAACCAGAACATGAATCCAAACGGACTCGCGAACCACAACAACGGGATACCGATCACAAACAGTCCCGTATACAGACTCTTCTGCGTGATCACGTGCTCTCCAACTTGCATAGGCTCCGGTGCGAACCGATTGATCGCCCAGAAGCCGAGCACGAGGAAGAGGATGGCGAACAAGAGCAGAGTGTCGTTGATCATTCCATAAACAGTGAGCAGCGCTACGATGACGGCGTAGTTGCCCGAAAAGTGGCGTGTGTTGTAAGTGATACGTTGGAACGCTTCGTTGGTATCTTGTGGACGAGAGATGCGTTGATGGTCAAAGAATTCGCCGAGTGGGCGCAGCGATGATAGTCGCTCTTGACGCATCGAGCGGATCCGCTCCGGGACTGTAGCGGCGAACAAGAAGCAAATCCATGCTCCCATCAGAACAGGCACAGCAATCATCCGCAAAAGCTGAGCGCATCACTTACTCTTCATAGCCATCTCTAGTACTTGCGCCATGGCTGCCGTGTGTGTTTGACTTGATGATCAAACTTGGTCCAGCTAGGATGTTGCGAGGTGGATTCAGCTTCCAGCCTGTCTCGTTTACGCTTTTACGCTGCGCAAAACCACGTTGGCTCGATGTGCTGAAAGAGAAAAACGACCGTCTGCGTTGCGAAGGCGCGGATCTTGACGTTGATGGTGATTGTGAATGGTCAACGCTTGCAAATCATCCAACCGCCATCTGTGCACATTGGCAACAAAACCAGACGTGCCTCGGAATTCGGCTGTTGAGTGTGTATAAACCACGAACGCGCGGCGTGTTTGAGCACACCGAGAGAGTAGATAGAATTTGATTATCACGTAGTTTATCTTGTGACTATATGTGCGACTTTGAGTGTGACTCGTGACTGTAACTGTGGTGCGTTGTGCGTTTTGCGCGTTGATGTTGGATTCGGTTCGAGCTGGCCTGTTCAGGGTGCAAGAGCAACACAGCATAGCAACACCGCAACCGCACTCCACGCGCTCCACTCACCGACTGCCAGCACGCTGACTTTCGTGTTTGTTTCTATTCTGTTTTCTTTCGTTTTTTATTAAATATAACTAACTGTTCTTCGCGCTTGAGAAGAAAAGCGTTGGTGAATTCACAATCGTGAATTCCAGCTCAGCCTATCTTAACATGAAGAATTCAAACCATTTCCAGTGCCGCCTCGGCGAGCTATGCAGCCCCAGTCCCGCTCTTGCGTTGTATCGTGCGGAACACTGACCTGCCTTCTTCTCGGCATGCCCTCGTTCCTCATTCCACTCATGTGACTGTTTCAGAACACTCTGTGACTGCTTCAGAATAGCGGCAGACCACTGCAAGGACTTTCAGACCAAACGGACTGTGGCAAAGTTCTAAGGTGCTAACCGTGAATGCATTTGCTAAAACATAAGAAGTACAAAATTCGGTGACTATCGTGAATCGTGAATATCATTCGTGATTCGTGATTACTATTTCGAAACAACCACCAGGCGCCGCGCCTAGGGAACCAGCTCCAACAGCCTGTTGCGAGGGCTCGTCCGTGGGCTGGGCAAACTCAACGCCGACGTTGACGCTCGCGGAGGCGGCTGTGAAAGCAAGCCCATCAACAACTCGAGCACCCCAGGATCCACGCCAAGTTCCTTGGTACCGTTGGCCGTCTTGTCCCGCAACATATTCAGCATGAGCGAAGACACGGCGTTCTGGATCCGCGTCGTCAGCTGATCCAAGATGCCCGCCAACTCTTCATCCGTCGCATCGTCTCGGATGCTGTAGATGAGCAGCTCGGGATGCATCGTCAACATCGCCTCAACCCCTTTGCGTCGCGCCTGGTGTGACAGCAGGGGCACCGCCGTTCCGTGGCCGTCGATCGGATTCCGTCCGTTATCGTCCAGAGGCGTCGAAGGTTGCGATCGATCCGCTTCATCCTTGGCAGCAAAGATGCCAGGACAGACCGTAGAGTTGGACAGATACTCGAGTCGCAAGCAGAGCATGCCCACTTGCTTTACATCCTCGATATCTAGCAGCTGCACTGTCGGCTCATACACTTGCGCCGTGGGTGCGTCAGGTGCATCGTCGGTCTTGGCCTGCTCCAGACGTCCTGCTAACTGCTTCGGATAGACAAGCCACAGCATCTCGGGCGTCTCCAAACCCTTGAGTCTGCGCTCTCCCAGCTGCGATAGACCAAAACCCATCCTACGTAGCAGCACCACATCGCGGCTGACGTTCGGGTTGAGCAGTCGGAACGCATCCTCGTCTAGCTCCTCCTCGGTCTTCTCTAGATTTTCACCTTCTCCGCCCGCACCTCCGGCTGTCGACGACTCGTCAAACGTACCCAATAGGCCCTGCAGCTCCTTGATTACGTCCTTGCTCGCCAAGATCTGACCGCCATCGGCTGCACCGCTGATTCGAGCAGCACGGTTCACCATCGGTCCAAAGTAGTCCATTCGTCTCGTGATCGGATCCGCCTCACACACTGGCCGTCCCCAGTGAATGCCCATGCGCACCGACAGACCTCGATGAATGAGTTCGCCCGACTGATCGTACACCTCCTTGCCGTCCTCGCTGTCCAAGATCTCGCGCGGCCAGTCCTCTTGCAGCAGCTGTTGCTGTACTGTAAAACACCACAGCAGAGCTGCACTGACCGAGGGGAATGAAACCATAAATGCATCGCCTTCCGTCTTGACCTCATAACCCCCAATAGTGCGCAACTGTCGTCGCAACAGGTAGTTGTGCAATCGCATCGCCGTCTGCATGCCATTGTTGGTCTCCCACAGCGACGTCGAGTTCTTGATATCCGTAAACACCAGCGCCACCTGTCCGATGGGAGGTGCCACTTCACGGTCCAGTCTCGCCAGCGTGCGATCGCCAGGCAGCTCCTCGCGGAATCGACGTCCTGCCTTTTGGATGGCGTCGCTGTTCTTGTACGACGCAAAGTTGAGTCCACCGCCGTTACGCTGATCTGAACGATAGAACAAATCACCCACCGAGATCACCATGACCATGATGCTCTCCTCGGCACCGTAGCTGATGGCAAAATCTCGCAGCTTCTGCGCTGCAATCATAGGATCGTTTCGCTGTGTACGTGCAATGTCGACCGCGGTCTGGTACGACACATACTGCCACAGCGTGCGGTTGGCGATAATCACAAATTCATCCGAGTCAGTCAACTGCACCGTCGTCACCGCAGGTGCAGCATTGACAATCGGGAACAGATGGAAGTAGCCAAACGAACGCGAGACATCGAGCATGTCGTTGACATAGCCACGCAGCGAGACCCATCCTTCCGCCGATCGAATCCTCTCGATCTCGGCACGGTCAAACGGCTCGTGCTTGTTACTGATCAGATGTGCTGTGCCACCGTTGCGCGACATGACCGCCAGAGCATCACCCGCATTAGCAATGTAGAGCGTGTGGTCGACCACGTACGCTAAAATCGCGGAAGCGCCGGCGCGCCAGTCATGCTTGTTGGAGGCGGCCGCAATCGCAGGCGCAGAGCTTCGCGTCACATCCGCAGCCGCCTCTGCGTGTGCTTCAGAGAGCTTGCGGCTGCCATCGTTGATGAGCGCGTCGGCGTAGTCCTTCTGCAGGCGTAGGAAGGCGCGGCGCAGCGCATCCGGAACCGAAACAGGTTCGGCGGTCATTTCATTCTGGTGCTTCTGGAACTCCCACGATAGACGATGTCCACTCCATTCGGCCAGGTGATGCGCGATACGGCTGCCAACATGTGCACCGTGGCCCCTACCGTCAAATAGACCAAAAATGCACTCTCCTTCGTCCTTACGGAATGTTGGAATCACAAGATCGATGACGCTCAAGTTGTCGTGCTTGCCGAGTGCGTCGGCGATTCCGTAAGCCATTCCGTTGACCTGCGAGAGCGAGGTTCGCACACGGCGGTTGTCCGACTCATCCGGCGTGGCATTTGAATGCAATGGCATTGTGACATCCATGAGACCCAGCATGCGCAAGCTGGTTAAGCGGCTGAAGTCCGAGATGTTGGACTTGCGCGTGAAGCCCATATCGCTCAGCTTGGTCTTGATCTCGAGACGCGTGTTGCCGGAAAGGTTGAGGTAGCGTAGCTCCGGGTTCATGTTCCAGTTCCAGTCGTAATGCCAATTGGCAATGTTGTACTTGAGCACGTTATTACCGACATCCAGGTTGGCGAGCTTCTTGAGCTTGCCAAGTTCGGTGGGGAGAGTAGTGAGCTTGTTGCAGTTGAGGTGGAGGATGCGCAGCTCTTGTAGCACCACAAGATCGTCGGAAGGAATCGTGCTAAGCTGATTACCACTGATGTATAGCTCACGCAGCTTGGTGAGCGTCTGGAGACTAAAATCGGGAATCTCAAAGATCTCGTTGAAGCTGAGGTTGAGCACCTCGAGCGAGGTGAGCTCGGACAGGACACTGAAAACGTCATCGCCTAGACGATTGTCTCCCAGACGCAGCTTCTGCAGGCTGAGCGAGAGCGGCGCCACAAAGACCTCGGAGGGCGTAGAGAGATTGATGTTCCCATTGGCGCCACCAGTGTTAGACCTGTGCGTCAGCGACGAGCTTGTAGATCCCTTTCGTGCAGCGATAACGGCCGAAGTGCCGGCAGCTGCAGCCGCATCTCCAACGGAAGCATCGGTGCGAATGTCAGGCACTGCTGGGAACGATTCGAGCAAGTTGGAGCTGAGATTGATGTGTGCGAGGCTCTCGCAGAGCCACAAGGTCTGTGGAAGCGTTTTGAGGTTGTTGTTGTGCACAAGCAGCTCCTTGAGCGCCTTGAGATCACCGATCGACTCGGGGAGGGTAGCAAGCAGATTGTTGCTGCATGATAGCATCTCGAGTCGCTTCAAGTCTCCGAGCGTGTCGGGCAGCACAACGAGCTGATTGCCATCGAGCGTCAGCTTGACGAGCGCAGGCAGCTGCGGGAAGAGACCTTCCTCGAGCCGCGTCATGTTGGTCGACGACAGGTCGAGCGAGGTGAGATCGCACGTGGTGAGAGCAGCGATGCGCACCTTGCTGAGTGGGTTGCGACCGAGCTCGACCTGAGTGAGTTGCGGACCCAGTGTAGCTTCAAACGACTTGATGTTGTTGCTCTCGGCCTGGATGTTTTGAAGGCGTGGAAGACCAAGCAGCGACGAAACGTCCTGCACCTTGTTACGACGCAGGTCGATGGTGCGCAAGCTGACGAGCTCGCTCATGCTGTCCGGCAGCTTTTCCAGCTCGTTGCCGGCTAGGATGAAGCGCTCTAAGTTGATGAGGTTGGCGATTTCGGCGGGCAATTCAGTGATCGAATTGAATGACACATCAAGATCGACCAGCGAAGGGACGTCGCAGATGACCTTGGGGAATTCTTCAAAGCGGTTGTTAGAGATGTTGAGGTTCCTCAGCGTGCTGATGCTGGAAAAGTATGAGGGCAAGTCAAAGAGACGATTGTTTTGCACCTTGAGCGACATGAGCTCCGGAATAAGATCGAGACTGACATGCGCGAGCTCGACAATTCGATTGTTGGATACGTCGAGGTGCGTCAAGGTTTCGCTGTGCCGGACACTTTGCGGGATGCGCTTGAGCGCCAAGTTTGAGAGTCGCAGAGTTCGCAGGCTTGAACAGAGCTGTACAAAGTCGAGCGGAAGATCAGACATGGGATTGCCTGACAGATCGAGGCTAACAATCCAGTCGGCATGCTTATACAGAAAGATGGGCACCATTTCGAGATTGCGGCTGTGCAGATCGAGATGCTGGAATGTGTGCTCGCTGTGGCCGATGGATTCCGAGTCGAAGGTGGGAACACTGTCGGGGCGAAAGACGAAGCGAAGCAGGTATGACAAATCGTCTCTGCCCATATCTTCCAAGCCATCGTTCTCGGTGTAGCCTGCCTGAATGAGACGACGACGCTGGAGCTGAGAAGGCTTGTCCGAGATCCCCAGCGGTCTCTCGGAGCCCTTGTCCCGCACAAAAAGCCTGTATGCGGCCGATTCGGTGGTGAGGCTCTTGCGCGCGAGGATTGTCTGTACTTCGTTTGCCGTCGAGACGAGTGAGCACGAGAGCGTTGCAAAGGTGCCGTCCGTCTTGTAGACGCGGATGAAGTGGTTGCGAGGCAAAGTTCCCGTGGCGTTGTTCGTGTTGGCAGTTGCGGAGCGCTTGAGCGGATGGCCGTCGCGTCGGATGGAGCCGTTGATGCTTGTGTCGTCCTCTGCCGAGAGGGTCGAGCCGAGCGTGGTGGTGGAAGGTCGGGTCGCACCAACGGAGCCTGCGGTATTGGGTCGCGCGTTCATACGATGTTTAGATGGACGATGTAAACCAAGCTTGCCCGCAGCAGCTGCTGCAGCGGAAGCGCCGGCGGAGGCAAACATGTGGGCACCAGCACCGCCTCTCGAGGTGGGACGGACGTTGGGGCTGGGCTGGTGGTGGTTCTGGGATTGAGACTGCTGTTGCACCAGAGCCGATTGAGCGAGATTATTGGTCTGCTGGAGTACATCGACCTTGTTGGCTGCTGCCTCGTCCACCGACTTGGAGCCTGGCAATGGAGGCAAAGCGGTGAGCGGATCGACCGAGTCGTCCGTGCCGCGACGTGAGCCAGCAAGCGAGGCAGTCTTCTTGAAAGGGTCGGTGGATGAGGTGCGGAACATGCTCGATGCATGCGTCGAGCTGATACCGGAGCTGGAACCGCGCCTCTTGCCATCGGTGGCCAAAGCGGCTCTGGCTTGGTGCTGGTCGTCGTCGTCGTCTTCCTCCTCGCCGACATTATCGTCGCGAAGATAGTCGCGCATCTTGTCCGGTTGTACGGCCCAACTGTCGGGAGCCATCCAGCTGGAGCTAGGCTCCTGCCCCGAGCTGGCACTCGACTTGCGCACGCTGAGCAGCAAGTTGGACTGATACTCAGTTGCGGGCGGAAATTGGTAGGCGTGGTCAGCATGTCCATTGGCCGTTTTGTCTCTGGTGATGGATGATGTCCAATTCGCGGCGGAGGGAAGTGCAGTAGCCGGCTTCTGACGCTCCTGAATGACACTGGGCAGGTTGGCGTATGAGGTCTTGGGCGAGATGCCGCTATGGTTGGAGCGCATGCTGTGGGTAGAGACTACGCTGTCCTTGCGATCGGAGAGCTCAGAGTCAGTACGAGGAGCGACACCTAGCTGAGGCGCGTCGACAGGTGCTTGGGCGGCTGCGATGGATCCGCGGCGGTAGGATGCGCCCATAGCGGAAGGGTTTTGCGTCTGGGACATGTCGATGAGGTTGTTCGAGAGTTTACGGAGCGACTGGTAGTTTTGCATCTCGGCTAGGCTGAGCCTGGGGACGCTATTGCGAGGAAGCATGTTGACCTGCGAAGGAAGACGGTCGCTGAGTACGGTGGAAGCGGACGAGGTAGAGGTAGACGCAGTAGTGCGACTCGGGGTTCGCAGAGAGCCCGAGGGTGCGAGCGAGGCTTCCGAGGCGTGCGAGGGAGATTCGACGGTAGAAGTGACCGAAGTCTGGCGTTCGGCAATGGGAGTCTGGGAAGGGGATGGCGAGCGATACACGCCGGCTTCGCTTCCGTTTGGTGAGCGATGCTCGGAAGGACTGGCAGACTCAGTGATCGAGCCCTGGAGCCGCTGGCGCGCTGCGTTGGTGTCGACAAAGTCATCGAGCTGGTCAAAGTTCATGTCCAACGAGAGTTCGACCTCTTGTTCGATGGACTGGCTCTGGGCTGCAAAGGCAGGGTCGCGTGCCGAGTCGGCGTCCTCGCCGGGCTTGGTGGTCTTTGCAAGGTGATGGCGAACGCCTTTGATGCGCTTGCGAGGGTCCTTCTTGAGATGATGCTCAGCCTCGACCTCATCTTCGAGACTCATGGCGGAAGGAGTCGAGTCTGCACGAGACACGAGGGGGTTCTGCCAAGGAGGGGGATTCGAAGAGGCAGGAGGCTGGTGGTAGTGAGAGCGCAGCGAAGCCGAAGAAGGCGAGTTGGAGTTGGCAAGTGTGCAGTGATTATCGAGCCAGGCAGGTGGGCGCATCGGATTGACGTTGGCCGCCGCGTTGGGACCGTAGCGCGACGAGAGCGAAGAGACCGAGCCGATGTCGTGGCGCGTGGGGTGATTCGAGGAAGCATTTGAGTGGGCCGAGGACTTCTTTTTGAGAAAGCCGAACGGATTGCGCGTCTTCTTGACGGCAGAAGCGTGCGTGTCCTTGGAGCCGTTGAGAGTGCTAGTGGAAGTGGACGCCGAGGGTGGGGTCTGTGGGCGCAATGAATACTGAGAGCGGGAAGAAGAAAGGCCAGGCCGATCGATGCTACCGAAGCTAGTGTCTAGGGTGTTGTACTGCGAGGCGTTGGTGCCCCCGCGCGGACGTGTCCTGGTTGCCGCCGAAGTCGACGGGCTGGCGGTCGAGGCTGCGGATGGATTGACACTGGTACGGTTGGAGTGGGAGGAGGAAAAGGGAGCTGCGTTCTCGCTCTGGAAGAGGAACGGACTGATGTCCTGATGGTTGGCAGACTGGACGGCCTTGCCTACATCGCCATCCGAGCTGGACGTGGCTTGGTTAGCTGGAATGTGCGACATGATCTGACGGAGTTCGTCCTCGTCAAAGGAAGGGCTGATGCTATGAGTGCTGGGACCGGGCAAAGAGTCGGAATGCGAGTTGGCGGGAAAGTAGGAGCGAGAGCCGGAGCCGGAGCCGGAGCCGGAGCTGGAGCGGTCTTGGTCGGGTGTGGGTGGTTGAGTGTGCGCATGCTCGAACCGAGGACGGGAGTAGTTGGCGCTCACGAGGCGAGACGACAAAGTTGAAGAAGAGGCTGTGATGTCTGGCTGCGATGAATGAAAGGAGTTGGTGGATGTGTCGTCATATTGCTGAGATAGCGGTGGAGGATAGGCTCTGTGCGTAAAGTTGGAGCTGCCATTGCTGTCGCGAGAGCTGATGCGCTCAAGACCAAGTTCGATATCCGAGTACGAGATACTGCGCTGTTGGTGTTGGTGCTGCTGCTCGGGCGAGGCCACGGTGGATCGAGTGGTGAATTGCATGGTAAAGAGCATGTACGAGGATTGAACGAAACCTCGCTTGCTCTTGCTTTAGTAGATGGTTGCTGGCTGCGAGTGCTCACAAAGCGAGGGGAAAACCCCCATGTGATTGTACGATGGTACGATTGTATGAGCGGTTGTGCGGTAACGTGCGTGCGAGCCACCAATAGAGCGGCGGACCTACGGCTGCGATGAAGGGCTGAGGCATGCCATTGCGGTGATGATCAAGGGCGAAGGACGATGAGGGGCATGGAGCTTTGTTGATGATGGTCAAGATGCAAACGACTGCGACGTTCGAGACAAATGTGAAAGTTGTCTGTTTATGTGACACTCACGACTCGTGACTTGATTTGCTCCAACCACCAACCACCAACCGTCAACGTGACCCGTGACCCGTGAACCGTGAATCGTGAACTGTATTCGGTCAACTGTGAGACTCAACAACGCCTGTCAATTCGTGATTCGTGATTGAATCTGCGAGTCGTTAGTCTCTGTGAGTCGGTGCGTGATGCGGAGAAAAAGGGAGATACTCAGCATTCGTGATTCACGATTCGTGATTCTATAGCCCAACAGCCACGGCGCCTCCGATTCGTGATTCGTGATTTGTGATTCACGTCTAATCGTGTGGCATCCAGGCAAAATCGCAGTCTTGTTAGTCATGAATCTTTTCTCTCGCAGACACGTCCAAATCGTGAATCGTAAGTCGTGGTCACGGGTAGAAAATCGTGAGTCGTGAATCGTAAATCACGAATCATACGTGATACGATATGTGCCCGTTGCCGCGTGCCGCGTGCAATTCTCCGTTAGATCGTCACTTGCTCATCCATAATCAACTTGGGCACGTCCGTCATGAACCGTGAATGCCTGGACAAGATCTTGACGGGTGCTAACTCGTCACTGCTAGACTCCACATAGCTGAACACCATTCACATATTCACGATTCTCAACCCAATTCATTTTCGATTCGCAATCATTGTACTGTATCCCATCTCCATCACAGGCTCTTGCCGAGAACAGCAAATGCACAAACACGCATCGAGGAAAGACATCTATCCAAATTCGGTACGAGGTGAGCGTCTCCCTTGTCCATTGCCCCAATCAGAACTTGTCACCATCTCATCTGCAAGCACGCAATCTTGCATCCAAGAATAGCAAGTTGGCGTCCAAAACAGACCTTTCGTCGAGCCATCGCGCGTCTACTGCAAAGGCATGGCGCTTTCCTCGCACTTTAGAATGTAAAACCTCTTGGCAGCCTCCACTGCATCCTCGAGGGCTTGACCGCCCATCTCACCAATACCCTGAGCCGAATCGGTCTTTCCACCACCCTTACCACCGACGTGCTGAGCACTGGTTTCGATCCACTCTTTTGCATTCAAACCTTTGGCCTGATCGTGCTTGCTCACGTACGCCACGTGGACCACCTTGGCCTTGATCGCGTTTCCATCGGCCACTTTGACACCATTGACATCGAGTTCCTGCGAAAAAAGGTAGGCGGTCTTGTCCATCTTTTTCACCGTGTTCAAGGCCGATTGCAGAGCTTTCATGTTGGATCCTACGTCAAACTTGTGGATGAAACAAGTCGAATTGGGCTTCGTCTTGAAATGCTCTTCGACAGCGGAAACGACCAACTTTGTGTCGGCTTTGTCTTTGGCCTTCAGTCCGCTGTCCAGTTTCTTTCGGATGGCAGCAAAAGTTTCGTTGAGCGACGCTTTGCGCACAACGCTCATGTCGAGCTGCGCAAGCTGCGTTCCGAAAGCTTTGAGCGCTGCATCCTTGGCAGATTGCTCTTGAATCGCATCGATCTCGGCAAGTCGAACTTCGGCGTCGTCCGCCACCTTGGTCACAGCAGCAGCTTCGTTACCGGTAACTGCAATGATACGTCGAATGCCTTTGGCAATACCAGACTCTTCCGTGATCACAAACTCGCCAATCTCGCCCGTCTTGGCAACGTGAGTACCGCCGCAGAACTCGACCGACGTGCCGCGCCACTTGGTGTTCTCAATGTCATCCGCGATCGTGTCAAGGTCGTACTCGAGCGTAACAACGCGGACAGGGTTCGGGTAGGCTTCGCCAAACACGGCGCGCAGACCGGGGATCTTTTGAGCAGTGTCGAGAGGCATTTCTTTCGAGTAGACGCCCACGTCACGCTTGATCCAGTCGATCGAGATATCTTCGATCTTCTTGAGCTCTTGCACGTTGACGCCCTGCTTGTGCGAAAAGTCAAAACGAAGCTTGGTAGGTGCAACCAACGAACCCTTCTGGTCAATATGGTCGCCAAGCACCTCGCGCAACCCAAAATTGAGAATGTGCGTAGCTGTATGGTTCGACTGCAATGGTCCACGTCGGCTCTGGTCGTACGAAACGACAACCTCGTCGTTCAGGCCAAGCTCGCCATGCTTCAGGTGACCAATGTGCAGCACGTAGCCAGAGAACACTTGGGCGTCTTCGACCACAAATTCCGTCTTGCCGTCGATGACGATCGAGCCCGTGTCGGCCTGTTGACCACCGCTCTCGGCGTAGAGGCAGGTGCGGTCGAGCAAAATACCAAAGTTCTTGGCGCGGTCGCCAATCTTGCTGGTATTGTCGACAAACGCATGATCTTGGTAGATGGCCTTGACGCTCGCCTTGACCGTGTTGACGCCGTACTTGAAGTCGTCCTGCGTCTTGGGCACAGACGAGTCTTTCTCGAGATGGCCGAGATCGTGGACGTCGAACTTGACGGCTTCGGTCTCGCCCTTTTTACCACCAGCCTTGGAGATCTCCTTGGACTCGGCCTGGGCAGCCTCAAACTCCTTTTCGTTGACACCGAGACCTTGCTCCTCGGCCATGATGAGCGTCAAGTCGACGGGGAAACCGAAAGTGTCGTACAGCTTCCAGACGTCATTGCCGCTGAGCTGCTTGTTGCCAGCGGCCTTAGCCTTGGCGGCGTATTCCTCAAAGAGCCTCTCACCGCGGTCGAGGGTGCGGGCGAAGGAGGCCTCCTCCTCGTCGAGGATCGCCTTGACGTCGTCCACCTTCTTGGTGATCTCGGGGAAGAAGTGGCCCATCTGTTCGACGAGCGTTGGCACGAGCTGCGAGAAGAAGGAGCCAATGGGCACCTGGAAGTACTTGCGCACGTAGCGCGTGCCTCGACGCAAGATACGACGCAGAACGTAGCCACGGCCGTCACGGTCGGGCACACCTCCATCCGAGATGGCGAAGGTCAAGGTTCGGACGTGGTCGGCAACCACACGGTAGGCAGTGTCGATACCGTCCTTGTCCTCTGCGCCCAGCTTACCCGTGTAAGCACGGGCGCCGGTGAGCTGCTGGATCTTGTTAAAGATGGGGGTGAAGACGTCGGTGTCGTAGTTGGAGGGCTTGTCCTGCAGGATCGAGACAAGACGCTCGAAGCCCATTCCCGTGTCGATGTGCTTGGCAGGCAAGGGCCGCAACGAGCCGTCATCCTCTCGGTTGAACTGCATGAAAACGTTGTTCCAGATTTCGATGACGTTGGGGTCGTCCTTGTTGACCAAGTCGGCGGCGTTGCGACCGCCGATCCTGTCATAGTGAATCTCGGAGCATGGTCCGCACGGACCAGTAGCGCCCATCTCCCAAAAGTTGTCCTTGGCATCACCGGTGAGGATGTGGTCCTCATCGACGCCAACTTTGAGCCAAAGGTCGCGCGCTTCCAGGTCGGGTTCGAGGCCCTGCTTGGCATCACCCTCAAAGTAGGTGACGTAGAGGCGGTCCTTGGGCAGGCCGTAGACCTTGGTGAGCAGCTCCCAAGCCATCTCAATAGCCTCCTTCTTGAAGTAATCGCCAAACGACCAGTTGCCCAGCATTTCGAAAAAGGTATGGTGGTAGGTGTCCTTGCCAACGTCGTCGAGGTCGTTATGCTTACCACCTGCACGGATGCACTTTTGCGAATTGACAGCTCGTTTCATGGAGCCGAACGACGAGTTGGGGTCTGCAATGCCAAGGAAGATGGGTTTGTACTGGTTCATACCGGCGTTGGCGAAGAGAAGCGTTGGGTCATCGTAGGGAATAGTAGAAGAGGAAGGGACAAAGGTGTGTTTGCGCTCCTGGAAGTAGCCGGTGAAGGTGTCTCGCACTTTGGTAGCGGGCCAGTCGCCAAAGCGCGAGGTAGTGGCAGCGTCGAGCGCGCCAGCGGTAGGCTGCGAGTCAGTCATGGTGGATGTTGGAAGCTTATGACGAGGTCCCAAGAGATGGTGTGACGATCGAACCGAGATAAGAGACGGAGCTGCTGAAGCAATCGAGCACCGCAAATGTCTAGAAAGGGCAAAAGTCGATTCTGTAGAGTGGATCAAGGCTGTATATACTGGTCGATGGGGGGCCAATCGAGTTGAAGACGCGATCGAAAACGTGCGTGCGATGCCAGAAGCCAGAAGAGTGACACGAGCTGTTGGCATCAACCAGCTGAAACCGTTGTTCGATTCGTATGCGAAAGTGAAAGTGCTGCCTGCTGTCGTCGATGCGAGAAGCAAGAAGTAAGGAGGACAAGATGATGGCGAGAGCACGAGATAGCAATCTGAGCGAGATAAGTAGTTAACTTATGGCAAATCTTTTTGTGTGCACAACTTTGCTGCGCACGTCCGCGAACCAGAGAGCTCGGTTCTAAGCACACACACACACACACACACACGAGGGCTTTTCTTCCACTCACGACTCGCGGCGTCACAAAAAATTCGTGAGTCGTCATTTCACTGTTCGTGTTTGGCTGGCTCGCTATTCGTGATTCTTCTCCGGAATGCGTTGGTTGGTTGGCCCATTCTGTAAATTGGCACGCATCATTTGTGACTCGGTCCTGCAATTACATACGCATGACTAATACTCACCTCCAATTCTCATATTTCAGGGTCCACTGCAAAATACGATTCACGATTGTCAAATGTCGCCAGACCGCATCAAGGGGCTGAACGGTGGACATGACTCGGAATTCAAAGGTGCAGACAACATCGCATTGTGGTTCTTGGCTGATGCCAGTGTTATATTCCAAGTTGTCCGATGGGTTGGAGAAGAATCTGTTCGCTTGGATGGTCAAGCGCTCACCCTACGGCTCAGGCGAAGACTCGATGACAATCGGCTCCTCGCGAGAGCTGTGGAGAGCCTTTGGTGGCATGCTGCTGCTCTGTCTGCCATCTCCTTGCTGAGACCTTTCAAACCCTCCCATTCCCGCTGAGCCTGTGCCGCCGAGAATACTGTCTGGAATTGAAGCAAACAAGTCATCATCGTCGCTGTCAATCAGAGAGATTGGATCTTCCTGTGTCGCATGCGTTTTAGGTGGCGCATCAGCCGCACGTTGGCTCCGAACCTTGCCACCCGAGCTTTGCGTCATGCCCTCGGGCACGATCAGTGTTGCTGGCCGCCGCCCTGTTGGAGGCGGCAGTGCTGAATCCGATATGATGATGGATTGGGCGTTGCCAGTGTCTTTGTTTGTCGAGCTGGACGCCGTATTTGTCGATACAGTCGGTCGTTTTGAAGAGGAAGCGGCGGTCATGATCTCTTCTTCAGCTTCGAGCGCTGCCAGAAGCTCACACTCGTCTTCGTCCGGACTGGAACCGCGTCTGAAATCTTCGACTTTCTCGCTTCTTGGTGCAGCGCCATGTGTCGGTGTGATAGCAACTCTTTCGCCATCGGCCGGTGTATCGCTCTGCGGGGGTTTTCCAAGCTGAGATCGTAGCTTGTCGATAAATCTGTCTTCCGCCACTTGGTCTTTCTCCCGCACACATCCGCCTTCCACGACGACCGTTTGAGGCGTCAACAACAAGCAACCATCCTTGACAGCTACTCCTTTGAGCAGCAGCTTGGTCCCAATTTTCGTCGTGTTCATATCAAGCCCAATGATGCGCTGCCATTCGATCGCGCACACGCTGGTACCGTTGCCGCCATCCGCGAGCTCGAGCTTGAGCATTCTCCTGGGGTACACGGTGGTGGCTTGGATCTTGTCATCTTGTTGCGCTTGGAAGTCGGCCATGTGGTCTGCTTCCGTCGCAGTGTTTGACTCTGCTGGTACCTGATTCGGATCCATGTTGGCACACCGAGCGTCTCTTCGCGCATGGGCAATTTCGAGCTGGTAGGAAGCAGAGTAGCCAATATCGATCATGCTTTCGATCTGTACCAAGATGGCTCCACGACCGGATTCTCCGATTTTGCCAGAGCTAGAGGTGAGAGCAGCAGCATTGATACGGCTGTATGAAGCGGGCACTACTTTGGCTAGATCCGAGTCAAGCAGCTCTTGCCTCACTGCTTCCGCCAGCTGATCGGACGATGCAGCGTACGACCCCAAGCCACGCTGGCGGACGTTTCTGACACAATTTGACCTGTGCGGGTGATCAAGAGCGATTCAGAATGCAAGCATGGGTCAGTGACAGCTGTCAAAGAAAGACAAGGCCAGATATTCAAAGATGCGAAGTCTCGACTTACAACCAGGAGGGGTCAACATCCAAAGTGGGGTACCTCGCTGCCAAGAGGCGTGACACTGCGAGGGGTACCTGTTCGTTATCCACCATCCTGAGGATACAGTGTGAGTTGCTGCTCGAACTACATCGTTGAACCGGACAAGGCGCGTTTCTTGCAGGAACAAACGTGTTGGGTCCAGATTCAAGATCGAAAGCAACTGAGCTGAAAAAGTCGTGGGGGTGCGAATTGCCGGCATCCGAGCATTTCGCCGAAATCACGAATCACGAATCGTGAATGTCACAGAGTGACACAATTTGAACGCGACTCGCTTCTCTCGTGTCTGTTGCTCACACTTGACGCGCAGAGGCCTGGATCATATGGCGACGCACTAAATGACACTCGTGACTGACAACTTTCACGTACAGTATGTCTGCTTGTGTAATTCTGTGATTGCCGTAGAGTCGCTGTTTCGTGAATACTGTATACCATGTCGTACAGAAACTAGTAAGCTCTTTGCAGCTGCACTCACGACTGGCGCTAGGAGAGTACATCTGCCATGGCTTGTGCCTCGTCTTCTGGCAACTCGACGGTCGACGGATCTTGAACTTGGTCAGGTGGCTTGGTTTTTGACGCCTGGAGGTGGCTCGGACGGAAGGCAGGACAGCGATCAATGCAGCTATCGGGCAGCCACAACTCGAGCAATTTCAGAAAGAGCATGTCTACGACCACGATAATGACAAAGATCTTGCCTGCAATGACGCCTCCTGCACTGTATCTAGCCAAGCGTTCAGAAGGGCGTGGCAATTCGTTCTGCATCGCTTGGTGGTATACGCTGTCGACGCGTTTGGCGACGTCTGACCAGGAATACATGTGCTTGACCGCTTGGTGGTATGCCAAAGGATCGTGCTTTCCCGCTCGAACGTATGCAATGGCATCGTCCATCGCTCGCACAATGTCGTCCTCCTCCGGTTTGGCAAGCCGCACCATCGACGGTGGTAGCACTTCCGGAATGCCGCCCACCCGCGTCGAAACGATGAAAAGGCCTGCACATGCGGCTTCGATGATGCCAGTGCCGAATGCCTCGGTCAACGATGTGTTGAGAAAGATCGCCCCGCGTGTCAAATGGTCTCTCACGTCGCCTTGACGTACAGCTCCGCAAAGCTCGACGCGATCTTGCAGCAGGAATCGCTCCCGCATCTGCTCTAGTTCCACTCTTTTCGGTCCATCACCGCCTGGAGTGACACATGGACGAGTAAACATGGGTTAGCTCAACTTTTTCTGGTGCCTAAACCTCATAGCTAGCGGCTCGACTTACCAATGAGAAAGTGAAGATCTGAGTGAGCTGTACAAAGCCTTGGAATCGCTGCAATCAACAGATCGATCCCCTTACGATACATTAGTCGGCTCAAAACGACCACAGTCAGCTTGTCTGTCTGTGTGCGCGAAGGATCAGGCAAAAACTGCTCAGCGACTACCGCGTTGGGAATCACTGAGACCTTGCTAGGATCCAGATTAGCACGCAGGGTCGTATTCTCCTTGCCAGTATGTGAGACGCAAATCACAGCGTCGACATCGCTCAGCGCAAATCGAAGCAGCTTGTTGGTCAAAATCGAAGCCGTGTCCGCAAAGCCAAACAGACTGTGATCGGTAAACACCGCGCGCAATCCCAACGTACGCGCGTGAAGGATGCCTTCGTGAGCCATGGACGACAGCGCTTGATGTCCGTGGACAATCTGAATTTGCTCGCGGATGAGAATCGATCGTAGAGCAGGGAAGAGCGCGAAAAAGTTGGGAAGCGTGTCTTGACGAGCGATCACCTGGTACGGAACGTGATATACTTTGAGCCCGTTGGACAGATAGCGTACGCCGACGCGATCCGGCACGTAGGCATGCGTGATCACGATGACCTGTCCAAAGAGCAAAGAGAGCTCAACGTCAATAACCGGGAAACTATTCAGGTGCACATGTCAAGGACAAACCCACCTTGTGGCCTAGAGACAATAGTCGACCCCCAACAAAGTAGATGTGTCCTTCCACGCCGCCGACGTTTGGATAGAAGAAGTCTGAGACCATCCTGAGCAGGCAGTTCAAGCAAGAGAGATACCATCATAAAGCCAGAAAAGAATCGCACGTTTCAGAGCCAGAGTCCAGACACGAGCAAATTTTCAAGAGGTTGCGAGCTTGTCAGTTCTAATTGCCCATTTCCATTTTCTAGTGACATGTCCGCGACAGTTCAGTGCGGAACTGCACAAGGGAAGGGCATGGATCAATGCTCACGCAATCTTGTAGCGAGGCTGAGTGCTCGCATTCGAGTTTTCAATCGTCTCCATCGTTTCCGCCTTCGAGTCCGTCGGCACGTGTAATCCCAACGAGGAGAGGTCAATTCCCAGGCTTGTGGCAATCGATTCTGCCGCTCGATCGGCCCCAGAAGCAGTTTCGTTGGCTTGGCCAAGCATCTTTCGTGTAAGCAACAAGCGCATGGCGAGCATGTGTGTGGCCACTCGGTCAAATTTCGTTCCGCTCGAGAGCGCATTGTCAAGGCGAACAAGGCTCTTGCCCGTTTGTTTCTGAATCTCTGCACGCTCTGACGAATTAAGTGAGCCGAGATTGATAAATCTGGCGGCACGTCGAAGGCTGGCCTCGGGATCACGGAACTGATTCGGCTTTTCCTCGGCGAACAACATCGTATTGGTCGACAGGGCTTGATCGAACGACTGGTCCATCGCAACTGTCGAGCAGAACAACTGGTCTCGAACGTACTTGTCCCAGGCATTGGCAGGATCGGCCACTTGCCTTGAGGCATGGAAAGCAGCCATCCAGCTCCACGCTCGGTCGGTAGATACGTCCGGACTAGCTCCCCCACGTCGTGCCAGTTGCTGCATCGCTTCGCATCGTGTCACTGTAGCACCGCTCGAGTATTCCGATGGCGCCGAGACCGTCTCGCCAATCATGGCGGCAGCCTCAGCGCGAACCTCCTCATCGTCGTCGGTGAGCAGGTCGATAGCCGCAATTCGAGCTTTGAACAGCGCAGATTCAGTTGCGTCGTGCAACCGCGACGACTTTGCAGACTTCGCGGGGAAGAGAATGGACCTTAGCACACTCAACGCCTCGACGGCCGCTTCTCGCGATTGCACCGATGCGTAGTCATCTGCGCACCTGGTCACGGCCCAAGACCATTGCTGCAAAATGTCTTGTACGCCTTTACCGTGAGTTTCCCGAACCGTCAACAACTTGCACAGGTCAGAGAGGTAAGGGAGAAGCGCTTCCCGTAAGGGCACGCAGACGGTGCTGCGTACACTGTGGGCGACCGAGGTGGTTTCTGAAATGAGTGTATCTTGAGTGAAGACGCTCTTGAGCCAAGAAGCACCTTGGTTATCTGATTGAACGGCGATTTGGTGCAGAACTGTGGCTGAATGGACACGATGCCAAATGCCTTCCTCCTCATCTTGTGTTGTAGCATGAAGCTTGCGAACGAAGCAAGGTACGAGCTCAGGCTGTCGGAGCGATGATTGTTGGAGAGCGCTAAAGCCGTCGTCTCCATTGAGTGCCTCGAGACAAGCGATCCGCACATCTGGTGACGCAAAAGCCATGTGCTTGCCGCAAACCTCCAGGAAAGAGTCGGAGCTCGAACCTTTCGCTGCTAGCTGCAATTGCAGCCGGGTGCAGACGCCGAGCAAGGCGGGCCCTCCGGGCGAACAAGTCATTTTGGCCAAGACGTCGGGTCTCTCTGCATCCGCAAGCAGCATCGATGTCCAGATCATCACTTCTCGTAAGAGGTGCTGGGCAGCGTCGAGGAAAGCAGCCTCGCGAATCCCGACCAGGTCTTGGACCACTTCCAGGAATGCCGCCTGCGTGATGGCACACCGGTTCCTTTCGAGCAACTTGCTTGCATTCACGGTCATGGTTTCGGTAAGGAGCGCCACATCATTCGCTAGGGCGGCCGTGGGCGCTACTGCATCTTCAACGCTTTTCAACAGCCTCTGAAGCAACAAGAGCTTTCCATGCACCTCGTTTTGCGAATGAAGTCCGATAGTTTCGAGGATAACGCTTGCGTGATGTGCCGCGGATATCAGAGGCACGAAAGCAGCGTACGCCTTTGCTGCTACCTCTCGCACCTTCCAGACCTTATTGGTCAGGCACTTGGACAACGACGTACGATAAACTTGCATTCTCCTTGCTTCGTCTTGCCTTACCGGCTCGTTCTCGGGTGCCTGCATCCTGCTGAAGAGCATGACCACAGCGAAGAGGCTGGATTCTGAGCCGTCATCGCCATCTACATCCTCCGTGCTAGTGTCGCTGAGGACGCGTCGGAGAAAAGCGTCGAGGTTGGGATAGGCGGCAAAAAATTCGTCCACGGGCATACGCGCGTCCTTGGTGTCTTTGTTGGTGTTCCTGCTTCCGAAAATCTTGATGCTCAACGACGAAAAGAGCATCATGCTGACGTTGCGCAAGCCCCAGAATCGCGAGCGGAACCTACTGATGGTCAGTTCAAGAAGTGAGCCAAGATAAGGAGACATGTGGTCCGTCAGTCCCCCATCCATGACGAGGACTCTCAAGATGTTTAGCGCATGAATCGATGCGACCGGCATCACATCCAGCTGGGACGAATCTTGCGATGCGATCTGCATAAGGCGGCTGACCGTCGACCGGAGAACTGAAGCATCCGACTTGTTTGGCTGAGCGCTAACGAGGGCAAGCACGGCATATCCAATACCAGCACTGCGGCGTGTGATGCTGAGCTGCGAGCCAGACTGCGCCACTGTATCCAGAAAGGCGGAAATCCACTGCTGTGGCAAGCCGGCAATATCGGAGGCATTGCTTCGAACGATGGCCGAGGCAGCATTGCAATAGGCAGGGTAAATGGTGCTGAAAGCGCCTCGATGGCGAACCTGAGTAAGCCACATGTTGAAGCGTTGACCTACTGCCTCGATGGCTTGAATGCTGTAAATCTCTCGCCAGATATCAGTTGCGTGGTTTGGAGAAGCGGCTTCGGGCCCCTTTTTGCCACGCACAGAAGGAGGCAATGCGAGAACAATGGCAACAAGGACGCCTAGTAGAGCGCTTGCCTCTTTCATGCCTCTCCACGAGTATGACAGGATGACTTGGTGCATCGGTCCTGCATTCGACTCCTCTTGCGGATGCATGAAAGCTGCTTTTGCATCGCCATCAGCTGCCTGCATCGCGAGAGCAGTCTCATGAGAGGCGGGCTGGTCGAGACCAACATTGGCGTCTTTTGCATCGTTCGCCTCGGTGCTGCCTTCGGGTGCCGAGTTGCAAAGCACTGCCTTGGTGACCTGCCACACTCGGTCGATGAGTTCATGTGCCCTGTACACTGCGTCTCGGAACGACTGAAGATCCGACTGGTCCAGCGAGTGCACAGAGATGGTCGCAAAAAGCTCCTGCAAAGTGACAAGGGTTCCATGCAGAGGATGAGAAGTGGCCGCTTCGAGAATCTTTGCTTGCTCTGCGACTCGAATCTGGTGGTCGAGAAAGTCGAAGAGGTCAAAGATCAGCGAGAGGGTGGCATTGGCGCAAACCCGCGACGGGCTATCTTGAGCTGAACCGACAAATGACAACAAGGAGGCGGGTCGATGTCCGAGCTGTTGCATGTAGATTTGTCGATACAGCTGAATCAACTTGGATGCAGCCGCCGACTCAAAGTCCCTCGTGCTGGTCAGCAGCTCAGCAGCACGGCCAAGGATGCGTGTGGCTGCTGCCTCGACCGTCTCGAGACCTGCCAATGGAGCCGGGAAGCGTGACAGCATGCTCAACGCTCGTGCTTGAATATCGTCGTACGAAATCTCCGAGCAAGACAGGAGCAGCCTGACGAGCGAGGGTGTGATCAGATCGATGCTGAACGGAAACTTTTGCGAAAACACTTGCTTTGATTTGTTGAGCGACATGCCCGCATTCTTGCTAAGAGCCGCATCAAGCTGCTTTGCCAGCGCATTGTTGGAAAATGTTGGGTCTACACCACTCTCCAAGATGAGATCCAGAAAGGTGAGTGAGGTGATGCTGGCTTGGTACGATGCGCCTGCATGAAGCGTCGCGCGGACGAGCTGAACCATCCATTCCAAAAAGTCTTGGCTTGCGTCCAGGGACGACTGCATCGCAGCTAGCTTTTCGCTTTCCTCAGGATATCTTTCTGCCTCGGCGATTCGAGTAATCTTGGTCAGGTCTCGAGCGAGAGCATAGGTGCTTGCGCGCAGTCGTGTGAGCAGCTTGACAAAGAAGCCGCGCAGCTCGCCTCTCGCTGCTGGATTGGTAATGGTCAAGCTGTAGGGGAAGAAGGTGCGGAGGATGTCGAACTCGGCAGAGGTGAGCGGCGCAGCTGGTGTTTTGGACTCGATGACCAACGAGAGTGCAGCGATTTGGAGCTCACTTGCAGCTGCCAGGATGCAATCCTTGAGCAACGACGCAGGAACGATCACTTGAGAAGGCTGACCATCGATCCGCTCTTCTGTAGCAAAGTCGGAAGCAATGTCGATGCGGCAAAGCCCCTGCACCTTTGCGATACGAAGCACCAGGAAGACGCTCTCGATTTTGATCTCGTCTTGCGGCACAGAACTGGAGAGGAGGCTGTCGAGAAGCGTTGGAAAGATGCGCTGGTCCAGATCGAAAAGTGCAGCGAGATGATATGATGCTAGTCCGGATCTCAATCGTTCTCCTCCGTGCTGCAAGGCCAGATTCAAAGGCTGAGCCCAAATGCCAATCCATGACTGCCAAGCTTGTCCTTTCGAAGCGTCTGCGAGATTGTCCTTGGCTGAGGAAGCGAGATGGCAGCGCAAATCCTGTGCCCTGGCCGCGAGAAAGCTGAGCGCCAATCTGGACCTCCTATTTGCGCCGCCATCAACAGTCCCGAGGCCGCGAATCATGCGATCGTAGATGTCAGAATCGGCTAGAGGGGCGCCTCCAGGAGTTGCGGTTAGGAAGGGCTCTGAGCCGTATTTGGCCATGATGATCTCGAGAACGATGGGCGACTGCTTGCGTTGCAACTGTGACAGGGAGCGCTCAACCAAAGTAGTGAGGAAGACGCTCTCGCAAGGATACGCCAAGGGCGACTTTGCGGATTTTTTGTCATCGGAGCTAGGCGAAGATGATTGGTATATAGAATCGAGCAAGGCAATCACAGCCTCAAAAACGGCTTTGGAACGGGATGACACTTGTGTGCGTTCGGAATGACAGGCGGACCAGATCACATCGGCAAGGCTGAGCTGATGCTCTGCGGGCAAGAGTTGCTGCTTTGTGCTGACCTGGAGACTAAGCGCAGATGGGTGGGAAAGAAGGCTGACCAGATGTGATGCCCAGAGACGAAGCGCATCGAGACCATATTTGAACGAAGGAGAAAGCTCGTCAGGAGATTCCAAGGTGAGGTCGAGACATTGTTGGAGCAACGAGAGGGGCTTTTCGAGGTAAAGCCGAGTGACCTCGTTGCTGCCCGAAGCAGCGCTCTCCTGCGCAACCAGCTGGATACTCTCTACGTGGGTCAGCAGCTGGAGCACCGCTTCGGGTGCGCCTGGATCCGTCTTTGCCTTGACCATCGTGAGTGGTCGGCAAGAGCCACGAAATTCTGAGTTTGAAGGCGACACAGGATGAAGATGAAGATGGAGGACGAGGAGGCCAGGAAAGGTAATGAGACCCTCTCAGCCCTTTTTTTTTGCTTTTTCTTGAGTTCTTCTCGCTGCAGAATTTAATCACGAATCACGAATTCGTCGTGATTCACTCACTCACGGACTATTCACAGATTTCGGTTTTTTGGAAAATCCTCTTATGGCCTGCACTGTACAGTCACGGTTGTGAGTAACAGCTCGTCATGTGTGTCAATCAGTGAATGCTCAATCCAGTCTCGATCGGGTCAATGGCTAGGGCTGCGGCCTCGCTGTCGAGGCGCTGACAATGCTGGAAACGTGTGGACAATGCATGGCCATGCGGTGCAGATTTTGCGACAGGCAGGAACGTGGGGCTGAATTCGCTATGGTGCTGACCTCACTGACCAACATCGAAGACGCTCAACAGAGCAAAACACGCATAGAAGAGTCCTACCGGATAGGCCACAAGCAGGCGCTGCTCTGATAGCCGCAAGATCGAGACAAAGATGCCCGACGCCGAAGTGGAACACCAGAGGATGAAGAGAGGCGAGACGATGTAGCCTATGAAGGAACTGTGCGATCAGAACGGCAAGCGAAATGAGAAATGAGCGAAGAACAGAGAATCAGCAAGAAGATCATAGCCGGCAGATAAAATCGCAGGGGGGGGGGGAGGATACCTACTCTAAGCGGACGACGATGCTGGCGGTGCTGAGAATGCAAAGCGGTAGGAGACAGTAGCCAAGGACCGAAGCGACTCGATACGCATCGATGCCTCCTTCACTCATAAGGTTGAGCAGCGTGTAGATGCTAATAGCGCCGAAAAGAGCGACACCATAGACATAGCCAAACTGACTCTTGCCTGCCAAGAGGAGCGTCATGCCGAACAGGAAGCAAAACAAGAGGGGCCCGGCGAGATCGGCATCGTCCATCATGTGCGCGTCCTTGGCATGCGATGCCGAGTAGCTATGCAGAGGGTTGAGCACGGTTAAGGTCTTGTCCACAATATGGCCAATGTTGATGCCAAGCTCCTCCATGAGCGGAGGCTCGTCGGGGAATCCACCCGTGCCGAATGCAGACCAGAAGCCCATCTGCGAGCTCATCATGGCGTGTGCGGCTGATCCTGGCGCATAGCCCGCCGACGATGACATGTTGCCTTCTAGAGATGGACGCGCATTGCTCCCTGTAGCGAAGCCATCGTGCCCAGTGCCGGACGAGTAGTACGAAGAGAATGGATGGTTAGAGGAAGGATTGCTGTAGAAATCCAGCGGGTTGCCAGCTTGACCAGATGAAGTAGCCTGCGAAGCTTTTGAGCCCGAGGCCTGAGCACCGTAGCCATAAGGTGAGGATGAATCAAAGATGGCCGACATATTAGCAATCGATATCGATATCGGTATCGGTATCCGGAGATGCTGCTGCTGAATGAGAGTAACCGATGAACAAGGTGTTGGTTTTAGCTCCTGTCTGTGTCGTGGTGACCCAAGCGTCGTCGCTGCCAACACAGCTCTGTGCGTCGCTGCGCCAAATCACGAATCACGAATCAATCGTGAATAACCGTGAATCGTGAATAGTTTACAGCAATCACGAGTGTGAATTAAGTTAATTGTGCGTTTCGCTTTCTTCTGATTTCTGAACAAGGATGCGTGGAGGTACTCTTCCGTACGAGAAAGCTCTAGCCCCACACGGCTCAGCTCGCTGAAATTTCAAGAAATTCTGCACGTTCAGCCAACTCGAAAATTTCTAACAACGTACACCGAATCGGCTCGACTTTTTCTTCCTCGCTGCATTTGGCGTAGCTAACAAGAGAGAGAGAGAGAGAGAGGCAGTGGAGTGGCACAGCAAGCACATCCTGAGGAATCCTGATCACCTTGGCTCTTCACCTTCACCCACCCCTCCTCTGATCTCAACGGTAGTGCTGTCAACATGCCTCAGGTTAGTATCCGAGTGTCCTACTGCTATTTGGACGCTGTAATGTTGACGCCGCTCTGAACCAAGCGTTGGATGCAAGTTGCTGATATGTCCATCTCACCCTTCCGTTACCAAATTCTCACCAAACAGAACGATTACATTGAAGAGCACATTCGTCGACACGGTCGCAGGCTCGATCATGAGGAGCGTCAGAGGAAGCGCGCCGCCCGAGAGGTACACAAAGCCTCGGCCGTGGCGCAAAAGGTGACGGGTCTCAAGGCCAAGATGCTCAACAAGAAGCGTCGCAACGAAAAGATCCAGATGAAAAAGACGCTGAAAGCACACGAGGAGCGAGACGTCAAGCAGGCATCCACCTCTTCTGATCCCAACCAGGCGCTTCCCACGTATTTGCTGGATCGTGAAGGTCAGAAGGACGCAAAGGCGCTCTCATCTGCAGTCAAGGAGAGGAGAAAGGACAAGGCGGCAAGATACTCGGTGCCTTTGCCACAGGTGCGTGGTATCGCCGAGGACGAGGCATTCAAGGTCATCAAGACAGGAAAGCGCAAGCAGAAGGGATGGAAGCGAATGGTTACCAAGCCTACCTTTGTCGGTGAGAGTTTCACCCGAAAGCCACCCAAGCTTGAGCGTTTTATTCGACCTATGGGTTTGCGATACAACAAGGCGCACGTCACACATCCCGAGCTCAAAGCTTCCTTCAACCTGCCCATCGTCGGTGTCAAGAAAAACCCGCAGAGTCCCCTCTACACTCAACTCGGCGTATTGACAAAGGGTACCATCATCGAAGTCAATGTTTCCGAGCTCGGAATGACGACTACCACTGGCAAAGTCGTCTGGGGTAAATACGCTCAGGTGACCAACAATCCAGAGAACGACGGCTGCGTCAACGCGGTCCTCCTTCTCTCGTCCTGATTCAATCTCTGTCGCTCCTTGTCGTTTGTTCTGTATCTATGTACACTAGCATCTATCCCATTATGTCTCTGGCACTCGATTCTTATTGCATCTCATTGTCACCATTGTTGTTCAGCCGCGTCTTGGCCAGTGACTTTGATGATTGCATTGAAACGTAACGAAATCGGCGGCAAACGATTGGAATGAGGCACGCGAAAGCAGGCTGTTGAGAGTGTCATCTCCTACCTCTTTAGTTGTCCAGGTCCATTTCTTCGGCAGGACCGAAGCATCCAGATAGATCGATCGGCTGTGCTCCGGCAGTGTGAACACGGTGAGACGATGGCTGTGCTGCTTGAGCGTGCGACTGGAATGCTGCCGAGAAGTCGTGCGAATACGTGCTATAGTGATGCCCATAATGGTGTGGCGCCAGCTGCTGTTGGAAAGGATGCCCGTGTGTATGGTTGATTACGTCGTTGGTGGTTGATCCTGGCGCATGCCGAGCCTGCACAAATGCTGTCGTGTCATGATGTGGACGCGGTTTCGTACTTTCATGTGCAGCCGCTGACCCGAATGCCTCGGGAATCTGTTGCGATGCATGCTTGGCCGAGCGAGTCTCGAGTGGTGACGCCTCGGGAAAGTAGGAGCTTGATAAGGATGACTGCTGTGCATACAGTGGGCTTTCCGAAGCGTGCCAAGACGACCGCACCGAAGCCATGCCAGGGGTCGAGAACGAAGCGGACTGGTTTTCGCCTAAGGGACTCGGGCCAGTGTCTAGACGCTGCGAGAGGCTTGAACCCGACTGGAACGCAACAGGTGACTGGTTCATGAAGCTTGTGGCAGTAGCACCATTCTCGGGTACCGAGGCCAGACCGCTCGGCTTGAGCGTTGACGAGGAAGAGGAAGAGGTAGAAGTAGTTTTGAGCACCTCTTCGGGATCTTTCCACAAGATAAGCGCACCTCGAACCTCCTCAGCATTGATGGGTGAAGCATAACCCGATGAACCGGGACTCGATTGTGCCGATCGTCGCCGGCTGTTAAGCAAGGAACCCAGACTCGAGACTGCGGTGCCTCCTGACCTTCTTCCAGAGCGTCGAGATCGGCTTGTCGGATTTGATCCTCCACCGGACCGAGAAGCAGACGCAGCGTTGTCTCTATCCGACGTGCCTGTGAGCACCGCCCTGCTGTGTGCTTCGAGCTTGGCCATGAGCTCGTTGTTGATGACAAAATCGTTGGAGCTGTCCTTGCTCTCAGTCGACGTGTCGGCGTCAGGCGTCTTTTGTCCTTCGGTCTCGCTCGATGCATCGCCTTCGGACGACGAAGTGTCGTCTAGGCTGGTGACGATGATACGATCTGGCTCCACCTCGTAGCTCGATGGGTCGCCTCGACGCTGTCGCATATCGCTGTCCTCCAAATCGGCCGAGGTAGCTCTCACTGTCGACATTGCGGTTGAATCGAAGTGGTACGAATGCAAAGGCGAGCTTGGTGGAGCGGTGAATCTTTCAATGGCGTTCGGCGAGGTGGGTGGTACTGGTGCTACTGCCTGCTGATAGGTCCTGTCAGCTAAGCTGCCAAAAGAAGAGGAGATTGCGTCTGACTTTGTTGGACTTGATGGCGGTACACGCGGTGCGTGCGCAAACCCATCGACGTTGGTGCCGAGCGTGGAGGCCAGGGAAGTACTGAGTCCAAAGGCCCCAGCAACACCGCTGTTGGACCGCGAGTTGCAGGAGCTTGCGAAGAAAGCCTCGTTGGGCGCAGATGCTGCTTGTGCACTAGGGTCAATGCGGAGTCCAGCTAGCTGGCCATATGTGTGCTGATCTTCTGGCGTTTCAAGCCGAACGCGCTTAGATGTCCTCGCAAACCTGGCCAGCTCGTCTCGATCTAAGTTTGAATTCGTGTTGGGCAGCATGCTGGCAGCAGCCGCAGATGTGGACGAAAGAGTAGGTGTGGGCCAATCGTAGTCTCCGTCCGAGTCGGAGAGGTCTTCGATGCCCCAGCTGCTCGCGCTGGAGGAATGCCTCGGCACAAGCTCGGGTGAGGGCGGATTTACGATGGAAGGGATCGAGCTAGCTGCATTCTGGCTGTTGTCTCCAGAGAAGCGGCCCCTTTTCTTTTTGGTGTTAGTGGGTACGGGAATTGCGGCGAAGCTCGAGGGTGTAGGCCTTGACGGCCCAGCAGCAGCCCAGAAAGGCTCGGCCATGGTATGTTGATCTGAAACGTCCCTGTCTCGACGCGCTACAGCAGGATCAAGTCTCACTACAGCAAAAGTGGGATGAAAACCACAAGAGGACGGCGTAGCATCATACGAGTGCAGTCATTGGAGCGGAAATGGTTTTGCTCCAACGCCGAGCGTGTCTATGAAGCTTTCGCCCAGCCGAATGGTCGTTGTTGATTGACGTAGATTGGTGTTTTTGGGTTTGATTATGATGGCAGTGAGTGCAAGGAGAATGGCGATGATGGTGATGGTGATGATGGTAAAGCTTGTTGCTGTAGATGCGGAAGCACAAAACGTTGAGTCAAGGGTGGAATGTAAACCAGGCCAGGCAGGCCCGTGAATTCAGTTGATCAGACCAAGACAGTGGATCGGGTGCGTTCGAGATGTCGAGGGATTATCGGATTATCGGATTGGAAAGTTTCGAGCGCTGCTTGAAATTTCTGGAAGATTTTGACTGGGTTGACAGATCGAAACCCCACGTTCGTCAGTCACACCACACAGAGAGTCACAAGTCGGCAACAAATCAATCACGAAATCACGAATCCTGAAAATCTCACCTCAAATTCACCCCGATCCCGCCTCCACTTGCAATCGTGAATCATGCACGCCGATTCATGATTCACGACAGCCGAGATGCAGCTAACGTTGACTACAGCTGCAGTCATGAGGGGTGAGTTACACAAGAGGCGTGCAGCAAACCAAAAGATCAACATCACACGTTAATCACGAATCACGAATATTACAGTCGTGAGTATCACGAAATCATGAATTTGGAAATCGCGAATCGTGTTGCACTCGTGACTCAAGCATGCTCATTCACGATTCGTGATTCGTGATTGCGATGCACCAACACGCCACCAGTCAAGAGTGTGACCACGGACGATTTGGCATCGGATCGCTCCCGTCCCTCCGAAACGTCACGATGGTAGCCATCGGATGGCCAGGAAGCTCAGCGAATCATGCTCAGCCCCTTCCCACGCCGACAGAGCAGCAACGGACTCAGTTTGACCGACGTACTAGCAATTTGGTCTATCATACGAGTGTGTTTGTCGCCGGGCTTGTTTTGCTGGAAAAGGCCGCCGATGGCTTTGTTCGTCACGTATCGCAGCTCTCTGCTCAGCTCGGCATCGGTCCAGCCCTCATCGCCGTGCTCACCGCCGGAGCAGAATGGGAAGAGCTCGTGGTCGTTATCGCATCCATCGGTCACGGCGCATACAACCTCGCCATAGCAAACATTATCGGCTCCGCCATCTCCAACATTCTTGGCGCATTCTCGCTTGGAATCCTCTTTGCGCCCGCCGCAGTCAAGTTTGACGATAGCTCCAAAAAATTTGCCATTATCCAGGCGGGCGTTACCAGTCTTGTGCTCCTGCTCATCGCAGCTGTACAGATTCAGCACGCAGACAATGACGCCAAATCGGCCAGCAGACGTCTCTTTGAGAATGTCGTTGGCGTCAGCCTTATCCTCATCTTTGTTCTGTACCTTGTTGGTCTTTCTTGGGCCATCAGTCGTGGCATGCTAGTCGCTCCACGCACTTCCGACACTGAATCAAGCTACAGCACTGGTTCGGACGATGCTACAACCGAAGGCGAGACATCCACCATAAACAGCGATGCCAACGATAGTGCAGCTTCTTCCTACATCGCTCCACAACCTACTCGTGTGGCTGCTGGACGCAGAGGCCAGAACCGCACCGCTACCTCGGCCGCCCTCGAGCGCACTCCCTTGTTACTGGGCACTGCCACCTCGTCCAATTTGGCGTCTCGGTTGTTCCAACGGCGCCGACGCGCCATCTTTCGCAGCTTGCAGAAACTTCTCGTAACCTTCCTCCTCCTCTCACTGGCCGGCTACCTCCTATCGCATTCCATCCTCGAGATCGCATCGCTGGTCCACCTTTCAGATACCGTTCTCGGCCTTACTGTCTTGTCGTTCGCCACCACCCTTCCTGAAAAGTTCCTCAGCATCATGGTCGGTCTCCGCGCGGCTCCGCCTCCGACGAGACCTCCGCTACCTGTTCGCAGTCCTAGTCTCGCCCGTCGTGCTTCCGTGCACGACCAAGCCGAAGACGACGTGGCCCGGAGCGCAAGCAGTATTCTCATGGCTGGGGCTGCTGGCAGCAACATCTTCTTGCTCACTTTGTGTCTCGGCGTTTCGCTCATCTTTGACCGCGGCCATGTATCTCGGTCGACACTGCAGAATCCGCATCGATTTGCGGCCAGCACCGTTCAGTGGCAGGAGCTGGCCCTACTCGAGACAGCGTCGCTTGCTTTGGTCCTCGTTGCGTTTACCGACGGCCAGCGGTGGCAAGGCGTCGTCCTACTCGGTGGCTACATAGCTTTTTTAGTCGCAGAATTCACAATTCTGAAACGCTGATCTCAGAAGCACTCGCGACTCACGACCGTATTTCATAGTTAATTTGGCACTTTCAGGGAACATGTATCATCTCAAACGCCTTGATTGTACGCATAGCTTTGCTATCACTGCCATCACGTGTGTTCGCGTGGTTTCATCCTCTATGACCGACTTTGGACGCCTTCAACTGCTGATCACGCCGCTTGCTTCGTTTGGCCGAATCGTGACTCCAGAAGTGAGCAAACTCTGCAAGACAACATCCTTGTGTTGGCGGCCGTTTGACAGCAAGTGTGCTACTTTCGACAAGACTTCAGACGAACCTAACTCGATCTTTGCCGATTCGGGTAGGATGCCGTCAGCTCTGGTTGGCCCACGATTCAGGACCATGACGGGCTTGTTCTGTTCCACTGCTTGCTTGACCAGCCGAAACGCCGAGTAAGTGGCAAGACTCGTGCCGATCAACAGCATAGCGTTGGCGTTCTCGACCATCTCGTACGAATGATCTCGCAGCTTGTCCGGCACAGATTCTCCAAAGAAGATGACCGCCGGTTTCAACACTCCGCCGCAGTTGGGGCAAGCTGGGTAGTTGAACGTGCTGTAATCGACGTTGTGCAGTTCCACGTCGCCGTCGGGATTGGTTTTCGGAGACTTGCCCGTCTCGGCCATCTCGCGCTGTAGTTGAGCCCATGCTGGATTGAGTCGCGTCAATTCGTCTTGGAACACTGCGCGCGATCCTCGAAACGAGCACCCTGCTGGGTATGCTGACCCGGATGGTGTGTTTTCCTCGCGAAGTGTCACGGCTCTTGGTCCTCTCAGATACCAAGTTGACGTGAGCGCATCGTAGAACTCGGGATTGATTGGGCCTTTGTGCTCGTCTTTACGGTAGCCTTCTGGACTCGATACGCATACTACATGCTTGAGCGTCCCGTGCAATTCCAATATTGTACTTGCCGCAAGCGATGCTGAAGGTGTTGCTGCATGGTGAAGATTGTCGACGTTCTGTGTGATGTATTCGGGAACGTACCCTAAACGCTGTATTGCTGCAATACTGTAATGCCCTTTGTTGGCTTGAGCAACACGCACTGTGGGGAAGCCAAGGAACGACCTTGAGAAGTATCGTTGCCGCGCCAGATGTCCTTTGTCGGAAGCGTCGACAAACTCGTGGTAGAAGATCGGCCTATAATGTTTATGAATCGTATAATGGCCATTCTCCCCTCGATACGGTGCTATACCAGAGTCGACAGAGATACCTGCTCCCGTCATGATCAGCGCCTTGCCTTTGGCGGCCGACACAAATTCGGCTACAAGGTTTGATGCATGGTCAACGCTATGTTGAACCAGCTTCCTAGCCGCCTGTTCCGGGATAGACGGTATTGATATCCTCATACTGAACGCCCCAAGCGCACAGCTAGCCAAGTGCACTCTTGCTGCAGGTCAAGCCGTAGTCTGACAGGAGGATCCGCTATCCTCTGGCAGATAGCACCAAGCCTCGAATAAGTTGGGAGTGGAGCATGCGACGCCGCCGAGATCACAAACCAAAGTCACAAATATGAAACACGAATGAAACTTGTCAATTACGTTACGTACCGCTGCACGTGGCAGGATCCTGGCTTGCGCCTCCACTTCAGGGCAGTTTTTTTTGTCGTGCAGGGCCAAGAGGAACGACATCACTCATTATTCGTGATTATCTCAACGGATGTGCGGACAGCACCAAAGTGAGCGAGGACGGTGGTATTACAATAACTAAAAGTACATAAAAACGAGGCCAACACCAGGGGACCAGACATCGGAACAAGGAGCCGCTCTGTGCGATCTTGGCAGAAGATGGAGAGCAGAACGGAAAGCCTCAGACTAGAAATGTCTGTTTGCACCAACCTGAAGTCGCATACCCACCCGAACACACACATCTACCAGCCGAAATTGAGCTGGGAGCGATGCCAATTCTTGGCGGTCCAGTGCAGCTTCTGTGGATTGATGCGTTTTCTAGGACGCTTGGCCGTATATTTTGAGATAATCAAGTCACTCAAGACAATCATGTGCTTGCCTTGGTACTGCTTAAGCATGTTGAGTGCCATGCAGGTATGTAGGATGTCGGCGTGGGTGAAAGCCGTCTTTTGGGCAATTTCCTCAATGCTGATCTCGTCTTCGGTCTTGAGCAACAATTCGACAATGATCTCGGCCCAGTAGGCACGGTAGCTGAGTAGACCCAGATCGGAGAGCGGTTTTTCGGGACTGCCGAGCTTGCCTTCGATCTTAGTGAGCTCGTACGAGAATTCAATGAGCAGCTTACCGTAGCCGGCTCGCTGGTGCTGAGGCAATGTCAAGATACAGGCAACGTTGTAGTTTTCGGCCGAATCCTTCTCTTTGGAAAAGTAGCCGAGCAGGTGGCAACCGAGGTCATCGCGCTTGACCATGCAGTAGTACAGGAAAGGATCGACGTCGTAGTAGAGCGTCTTGTGGTCGAGAAAGCACTTGCTCAGCAAGCACAAATTTCGACACCACGTCCTTTGAAGTCGGCCGTCGATCTCGAAGAAGGAAATGTCTTCGTGGCGGTAGATCTCGTTGCCCGGCGGATGCAAGAGCGTACACTTGCTTCGATGACGTTTGAGAGTAAAGGGCGAAGGAAAATACGATAAACACATCTCGCAGATGTACAAGGTATCAATGTGGGCGTATTCGAGCGGATAAGGACTAAAGTACCACGTCTCTACCTCGGATTTGCCCATCTGGATCTTGTTGAGATTCTTGACTCTTGCCACTTCGGAGACCGATTGCGTCATTGAGCCCGACGTTCGCAATTTTTCGATCTCTTGCTTCTTGCTAAACGTCTCTTGACCTTGATTGGCGTTGAGCGATGCAGTGAGGCCGCCATTGCTCTCGGTAGCAACATCGTCCTTCTCCTGCTGGTCATTGCCGCCAAGCATCTCCATGGCAACCACGGCGCCATTTTCATCGTCTTCGCCATCCGCATCCGCATCAATAGAGTCGGCGCGAATGCTTTGCGCTGTGGAGGTGTCCCCAGAATCGGCTTTGCGCTTCTGTGGTGTTTCGAGACCACTTTCCCCCTGAACGTTCTTGGCAGCCTGTGCGGCGGCCTTCTTGAGCAGGTTGCTCGCACCAGCGCCGCGATAGCCCTTGCCAGTGGGTGTGAGCGGTGTCGAGGGAGTTGTCGCACCGCTGCCTGCACGAATCACCTTTCGCTTGGTCTTATCACTAGTGACTTCCTTCTTTGGCCACTCGAGCTCGCGTGAGGTGATGAGACGTGTACCACTGACCCATTCGTCGAGACGCTTATTGAATTCGCAGTAGTGAACATAGTACTCGAGCGTTTCTTCCAGAGTGGGCGCTGGCTTGTCTGCCAGCTCCGCCTGCTGCTTCTTAGTAAGGCGAGGCTTGGGTTTTTCGCGAATCGACAGAATCTCGGCCTTCCTCTCCTCCATCTCGCCTGTGACCACGTCGGGCTTCTGCACGAATGCCTTGCATCCTACAACGACGTCTTCCAATCCGTACGTACCTCCGGGACTGATTTGGGGGCCTTCGTCCGGGCCAGGCGTTCCTGAGCCGCCCGGCGTGCCGCTTGTCGACTTCTGTGTTCGAGGTGCCATGATGGCGCGCACTTTTCAACGTGTGCGGCGCGTGGTAGAACTAAAGCTGCAAGTCGTGCGAAATGCGAGTGAATTTGTCGATAGCCGGTTGCGGCCCACCAACGGGGCAGCCAGACTATATGAGCACGGTCTGAGCTGCAGTGCGGCGCGTTCGTCTCGATGGATGCGTTGATGTTGCGATGCCGTTGCTGGATGGATGGAAGTAGCGGCGGGTGCTTGCTGCGCCTTTTCGTCTCTGAACGCTCAGTCACGATTCACAGGTTCTTTTGCCTCTCGCGCGTAAAATTCGAAATCAAGTGTGACGATCGGGAATATCGGGATCACAGGAAGAAAGAAATCGGATCAGTTCAAAAGCTGAGCTTGAAAATGCACCTTCCCTCGTGCCTGTTCTACTTGCCTCAACACCATCAGCTACCATCGATCAGCTTTCCCTTGTCTACCTGAATTTGCCCACCTCGTTCTTTCCGACTCGAATCTGCTACACCACTCTGCAGAACACGGTAGAGCTCGACAACAGCATTCTTCAGCCGTCGGCCGTCTCTAACTTTCGCGACAGGCAGGTGCTCGTCGTGGTGTAATCTCTCCTCTGCAGAGCCTTCGACTGCTCAGCACGCTCTCCGTTAATCAGGATATTGAGGCAGAATGACGGAAGAGGTGGACGAAATCCGTAGGCTGCAAGAGGCTCGCAGCGCCAGTGCGCTCAAGAACACGCTTGCAGTGGGCAAGCTCGGCATCTACGACCAGGACATTTACGGATCAGGCAAGCGCAGCAGCGACTATGTTCGGGAGCTACCGATGGACATGGGCAATACCGATAGCGGATCTGACAATGACGATGACACATCCAGTGGAAGAAGGTCCAATCCACTCGATGTATACTCAGCCCCACACCATCTCTTGCACGAATTTGTAGACGAGGATCACGATCCACTGAAAGCCCGAGCTGAGTCAAGGCAGATCGCTGCACGTCAGAGCGACTATCACCTCCGAAGATTCAACCGAGAGCTTGGCGATGGAAAGGCGGTAGATGCCTTTGCTGAAGATGACCAAGCCAACGGAGGCGATGATCAAGAGAGTTACAAGGACCGCATGAGGAGGGCAGCACTAGAACGAGAGACGAGGCAAGTAACGCGCCTGATCGAAATCAAGGAGAAGGAGGCGAAGGAAAAGGAAGCAGAAAGGTCACAGGAGACGGATGAATGGGATGTAAAGCCTTCTCCTTCGACAGCCAAGCCGGAAGGTGACCGCACACCTAAACAGAAACGAAAAAGAAGATGGGATGTTGCAGCTCCTGCAGAGACTTCGGAAGCTGACACAGAGACCAAAGGACAAACTTCACAAGCGTCTTCCTCCGAGCAAGCGCCGCGCAAAAGACGATCACGATGGGACGAGGCTCCCGTCGAGGCCAATGACACTGCCAGCATCTTAACACCAGAGGCAGCCAACCCTATAGCTAAGCGATCTCGCTGGGATCAGGCGCCCATCGAGGAAGATGGGAGCAATGGCATCGGTAAAGTACAGTCGTCGTCGTCCAGCATAAGTCATGCAGTCTCGATCGCTGTCGATCCTCGCAACCGATACATGTCTGACGAGGAGCTAGACTCCATCCTCCCCTCTGAGGGCTATAAGGTGGTTCAACCACCGCCCGACTACGCCCCTACACGCACGCCAGCTGCCAATCTCATCACGGTTCCGTCGCTGGAGACCGGTGGGTTCATGATGCAGGACGAGGGTGCTACTCGTGCTGTGCTTGAAGAGATGATTCCCGAGCTTCCCACCGACATTCCCGGCGTCGGTCAGCTGGCCTTCTTCAAGACTGAGGATCAAGCCTTCTTCAAGAAGATCCTCAATGAACAAGATGAGACGAAGCTCAGCCTGGACGAGCAAAAGGAGCGCAAGATCATGCGCTTATTGCTCAAGATCAAGAACGGCACGCCTGCAACTCGAAAGACAGCGCTTCGTCAAATCACCGATCGTGCTCGCGACTTTGGACCCGGACCTCTTTTTGACAAGATCCTTCCGCTGTTGATGGAGCGCACTCTTGAGGATCAAGAGCGTCACTTGCTGGTCAAAGTCATCGATCGTATTTTGTACAAACTCGACGACCTGGTGCGCCCATATGTAGGACGCATCCTTGTCGTCATCGAGCCGCTTCTTATCGACGAAGACTACTATGCAAGAGTCGAAGGTCGCGAAATCATCAGCAACCTCTCAAAGGCAGCCGGACTGGCTCACATGATCAGCACCATGCGTCCTGACATCGATCATGTCGACGAGTACGTGCGCAACACCACAGCACGAGCCTTCTCAGTCGTTGCATCCGCACTTGGTATTCCTGCTCTGCTGCCCTTCCTCAAAGCCGTATGTCGATCAAAGAAGAGTTGGCAAGCTCGACACACAGGCATTCGCATCGTGCAGCAGATCGCCATCATGATGGGATGCGCCATCCTGCCGCACCTCAAGAGCCTCGTCGATTGCGTCGAGAAGGGACTTGAGGACGAGCAACAAAAGGTTAAGACAATGACCGCTCTTTCATTGGCCGCGCTTGCCGAGGCAGCTGCACCGTACGGCATCGAAAGCTTCGAAAACGTTCTCAAGCCGCTTTGGATTGGAATTCGACAGCACCGTGGCAAGGGTCTTGCCGCATTCCTCAAGGCCATCGGCTTCATCATCCCGCTTATGGACTCGGATAGCACGCTCTACTTTGTCAAGGAAGTGACGCCTACCCTCATCCGAGAGTTCCAGAGTGCAGACGAAGAGATGAAAAAGATCGTTCTTAAGGTGGTCAAGCAGTGCGCGGCTACAGACGGCGTCACCGGAGCATTCTTGCGCGATGAAATGCTTCCGGAGTACTTTAAGAATTTCTGGGTGCGCAGATTGGCGCTCGACCGCCGAAACTACAAGCAGGTAGTAGAGACCACTGTTGAACTAGCCAACAAGGTTGGTGTCGCCGAGGTTGTATCTCGCATCGTTAACGAGCTCAAGGACGAGAGCGAGCCGTTCCGCAAGATGGTAATGGAGACGATTCAACAAGTTGTTTCCAATTTGGGCGCCGCCGATATTGACGAACGTCTCGAGGTTCAGCTCATCGACGGCCTCATCTACGCTTTCCAGGAACAGACCGTCGAAGATCATGTGATGCTTGAAGGCGTAGGCACCGTCGTCAACGCACTCGGCATGCGGGTCAAGCCATATCTCACGCAAATCGTCTCGACCATCCTTTGGCGTCTCAACAATAAGAACGCTAAAACGCGCCAGCAAGCGGCAGACCTGACTACAAAGCTGGCGCTCGTCATAAAACAGTGCGGCGAAGAAGCTCTCCTCGCAAAACTCGGTGTCGTCCTGTTTGAGCAGCTTGGCGAAGAGTTTCCCGAGGCCCTCGCGTCAATCATCAGTGCCGAGACAGCTATTGCCAACGTAGTTGGCATGGCGCAGATGAATCCGCCAATCAAGGACTTGCTGCCTCGCATGACTCCCATCTTACGCAACCGACATGAAAAGGTGCAGGAGGCCAGCATCAACCTCATTGGCAGGATCGCAGACAAAGGTGCCGACTCGGTCAATCCACGCGAGTGGATGCGCATCTGTTTTGAGCTGCTAGACCTGCTCAAGGCACACAAGAAAGCCATCCGTAGAGCGGCAGTCAACAGCTTTGGATATATTGCGCGGGCCATCGGGCCTTCAGATGTTCTGCAAGTGCTCTTGACTAATCTGCGAGTCCAGGAGCGACAATCGCGTGTATGCTCGACCGTCGCAATCGCCATCGTGGCCGAGACATGCGGTCCATTCACCACGATCCCCGCCATCCTCAACGAATACCGCACTCCAGAACTCAACGTTCGTAACGGGTGCCTCAAGGCGCTCAGCTGGGTGTTCGAGTACATTGGTGAAATGAGCAAGGACTACGTATACTCGGTGATTAGCTGCCTCGATGACGCACTGACGGATCGTGATCACGTTCATCGACAGACAGCAGCCAGCATCGTCCATCATCTGGCGCTCGGTACGTTTGGACTCGGTCATGAAGAAAGCATGCAGCATCTGCTCAACCTCATATGGCCCAATATTTTTGAGACGAGCCCACACGTGCTTGGCTCGGTGATGGCGGCGATCGAGAGTCTCGAAGTAGCCCTAGGACCTGGCGTGCTCCTCAATCACACACTGCAAGGACTCTTTCATCCAGCGCGGAAGGTGCGAGAGATCTATGTTCGCTTGTACAACTCGACCTATCTCCGCTCTCAGGACGCCATGGTGGCATATTATCCCGACTTTTCAGAGTTCTCGGATGAGCGAAACGATTTTCGAAGACACGAACTCTATACTTTGTTGTGAGCTCTATCTCGCTGCTTCGCCAGCAAGATTGTAGGCTCGCTGATCCCGAGGTTGCAGTGGATTTGTGTCTACAATTTTCATTGCCAACGAAATACCACTGTAACCCTGTCGTCAGACGTGTTCGCCTGTTCTTCGATACGGTGTTCGATGGAATAATAGACGACTGGAGCCAAGATTGGCTGAATGTGGGACTGGCCACAGACTGCCAAACAAAAGGATTCGACATTCAAAGCTGGACATGACTTACTTATGAGATTAGGAAAGCTTTCAATACCCTAGATATGCGACGCAAAGCCACGGTCAAAAGGGTGTTTGATCGCGATTGCAGTGACTCAGAGTGATCAAGGCTTGACTCCCACGATTTCAGAGGCCTTTGCGAGCTGATTACCAGCAGGTGCGAAAGGTAGCAGGAAACAGGGAACGATTGTGAGCCTTGAATCTCTAGAATTGCACCCTCACATTCTTGACTGTCCATTTGACAGAGGACGTCTCGAGGAACTACTACTAGATCCTCCTTGCTTGCGTCTTTGGTGATGATGTTTCAATTGGGACTCTTCGCCTCAGTGTCGTCATTGCTCACTTCGAGCGCGGTTCCAGACGGCCTCTGGCTTTCCCAAGCCCAGGCAGCGTCAAAATGAGGCTCCAAAAGTCGGAGCGCACGGCGCCCGATCCACCGCGACATCAACTCGACCTCTTCTCGCTTCGACTACTCCTCACACGCATACAGTCAGGTTCTGGCTCAGACATTTATCTTCATTGCCGTCACTGTTTAACAAACTTCACTTACATAGTCGTAATTGCTATCCGTTCCCTCGCTCAGCCAGTTTCCTCAACAGACTAAGAGTATGAGTGCTCTAGCTGCTACGAAAACACCTCGCTTTAAGCTGCCCTCGGAGCAGTCTGACTTCCACGAGAATTTCAGGACATTTGAGACGCATTCATGAATCTCGACAAGCTCAACATCAAGAACTGGTACATCTGGAATCCCAGGTTCCTCAGAATCATGAAAACCTGGCCCGAAGCCGCCGCTCACCTCAATGCCGAGTACAAAAACGATACCAATAAATACGATGCCATACTGGACAATCGCCTAGTTGTCGTTGTCGATGGCGCTTGTCAGACCACGGGTATAAACAGCATCAACTTCGTCATCACTCGCCCCATGGATAGCCCCAGCTGGACACTCAACTCGCTGTATTCGCACCTCAAACAGACTTTGCTTGAGATCGATAGACTCAGCAAGCCCGAGCTTCTTCCCCAAACTAGTGACACCTGCATGATGAAATCCGAGCTTCTTTGCCAAGTTAGAGCCATCCGCATGGTGAACTCCGATGTTCGTAAATTGGTGATCTCCATTGCATTGGGCCAAGACAGACTCCATGAGCTGCGCACTCGCGGAGGATCAAGTCAACAAAGGCAAGTATGGTGCAGGCCTAGAGTTGGTCCACATTACCCATTTTCCAGACCAGACCGAGTACTCTGTGATACTGGTGGCTGTCAACGACACCACTAGCTGTACACATATCATGCCACTTAGCCGAGAACCCGAACCACTGCAAGTTCTCAAAGATTGGATCAAATACGTCAGGATTCAGACTGGCCACCGTCTGAAGACACTTCGCTCTGATAACGGTGGTGAGTGGTGCTCTGACGTCACTATCCTTTGGCGAAACGAAAGCGGTTTCAGGTGGCAGAAAACATCCGTCAATACCAGCCAGCAAAATGGCAAGGGTGAACGTACGATTCGCACCATCACGACTTCGCTCACATCGTCTACCTCAAACGTAATGGAGTTCAGGTACGCTTGTAGGACGTCGATGCCATCCACCTCCCAATCGAAAACAGTAGCAACGGCCAGAATGCCTCTGATCGCCTCGAGCGGCGCCACTGGAGCAAAAGTGTCGTCGAAATCGACCCCTCGCGTTGAGAGAATCCTCTTGCAACTATTCAACCCTTGTAGCGAGTCGGTACCCGGTTTACGTCTGTCTTGATCTTGAGGACCCATTTCGAGTCGACAAGGTTTTGCCCTCATGCGGCTCCATTCGTCTTTCGAATTCTGAATAGCCGCGTACTTCTCGCTGAGAATTGCCTCGTTGTCTCTGAACGGGATATCAACCGATTGTCCGGCCGGCTGCAATACGTCTCGAGAGTCGGGGCCGTCAGTCGCGCCAATGGAGGACACCGGCGTTGCCTCCCGGGACGCGGTTGCGTTATCGTAAGACACCGACGCTGCCTCCTGAGTCGTTCGCGGAGGAGGCGACATGCCTTCCGCATCGTCATGAATGGCATCGATGTCAAAAAATTCTTCGATAGGCGCGTTGGCCGTCTCATCGAATCTGTTAAGTTCAGTGTATCCAAAGTTGGGCACGTTTTCCTCGTGGGTGGGCGCATGGGGTGGACTTATATCGATCGGTCGCCATTCTGTGCGGTCGGCCCAAGACTGGTCTTCCATGAATTTTACCGAGTTGCTCCAAAAGATGTTCGGTGAATAGTTCGGGCTGTAGAGTAGCCAACCCTTGCGTTCCAA
>NC_026481.1:563314-600442 GCF_000328475.2 Mycosarcoma maydis
CTAATCTCCGATGGGGCCGCGGTAGCTAGAGCTCTAAGGAGTTTCCCGCAATTTGGATGTGTCGCCTGATTCGCATCAGACTAGCCATTATTTCAAATAGGAACACGCACCGACCCTTTCAGGCGGCTTTTTGGAGCAGAGACACTGCGGCTAGCTGTGAAAGTTTACTCCTGGTGGTGCCCTTCCGTCAATTTCTTTAAGTTTCAGCCTTGCGACCATACTCCCCCCAGAACCCAAAAACTTTGATTTCTCGTACCGCGCCGATCGAGCCAGTGAAATGAGCATCGACCGATTCGGAGTCGGCATAGTTTACTGTTAAGACTACAACGGTATCTAATCGTTTTCGATACCCTAACCTTCGTTCTTGATTAATGAAAACATTCTTGGCAAATGCTTTCGCAGTAGGAAGTCTTTGCACAATCCAAGAATTTCACCTCTAGCGTGCAAATACTAATGCCCCCGGCTGTCCCTTTTAATCATTACGGCAGTTCTAGAAACCAACAAAATAGAACCGCACGTCCTATTCTGTTATTCCATGCTAATATATTCGGGCCTATGGCCTGCTTTGAACACTCTAATTTTTTCAAAGTAATAGTCCTGGTTCCGGACCACCCGAGGGCGGCCGTTCACCAAGAAGGAAGTCTCGGACCGTCAAGTACATGCAATTAAGCAGACCCAGCGTCCGAGACCAAACTTCAACTACGAGCTTTTTAACTGCAACAACTTTAATATACGCTATTGGATCGAGATTTCCAGAATTTTTTATACAGGGGTGGGGCACGCAACCATGCCGACCCATCAGGGAATCGAACCCTTCTGCCTGTGCCCTGTTGAACATTTGCCGACAAGATCCTTTGTGGTGGAGTGTTATAGGGTACCTCGACCAGGATAGCTTGTCCCCAGTTTTGGACATTTTAGGAGGTAGGTGGCAGAATTTCCATGACGGAAATAGCAGCCCTAGCGGTAGAGGGGGGTTGTCCCCAAGTGAGTTTGAAGGCTTCCACATTGTAGGTCTTATTCGTGTAGAGCGAATTAAGTGACAACAAGCGGTCCTCTTGAAATCGGTTGCGCAACAGCGTTAGGAAGAGCGCACGGATTGAAGCTGGGAATAGGGCTGTTAGATCTTCACTATAGCTCCAGCGGAGATAGGAAATCCAGATTGACCACACGGCCGTTCCGAAAAGTACTTTCCAGCGGCGAGCGTGGAAGCGGTCAGATACGGGCGCGAGTGCCAGCCAGCAGGCTAGGTCATGTCGGGATTCAATTTGGGGGAAGGCCGGTTTCGCTGTATTCGGATCAGTGATATCCCAGGCCTTGTCCCATATGGTTCGTACCAGACACCAAAGGTGTTGTGCCGCAGGGCACTCTATCCAGAGGTGTTCGATGGAAGAGGGTATAATACAATTAGGGCAGATCTGAGACTCACGAGGGAGCCAGTGGAGGTCTTGCCCGATTTTTACCTTGGCGTGCAGGAGTCTCCAGAGGAGATCGCCCTGCTTTGGGGTCAGGAACTCATGCCTGGCTGCTCGCCAGATCATAGCTAAATTTCCCCGTTTACCGGTATGGTTCGTGTAAATTTGGAGGATTGGTTGAACCCGAGCATCGTAGTTCACTTCCTTGGTTTTTTGGCTCACTAATTGGCGATAGATTTCACGGAAGCGAAATTTATGTAGTGGGGCCATCTTTTTATGATCCCCGCTCCCCAGCGACAGGCAGAGCTGGTCGCTTGTGGAGGAGGTATATAACGAGGTATCATTTAGCAGTTCTAGCCAAGGCGCAGGAAGGTCACGAATCAGATTCGTAATCGCCTGTGTCATGGCTTGAGTTTTGGAGGCAGGGAGGGTAGCCGGCAGTATAACTGTCCTTGTCCCTGGATCCCAGACCTCTCCGATTGAGGAGATACCTAGCTCCGCCAAAAATCGAAACGAGAAATTGGAGAAGCGACGCGCGCCTTGTCCAGGGCGGACTGTGAGATCGCGGTGGTACCAGAAGTTAATATTCAGCACGTCCTGCTTGGTCTTAGGTGGACCAATGGAGATCGTATCCGAATCAGATTTAAGAAGGCGGAGCCAAGGAATCCACATATGACGGATGCCCGAGGGAAGTTCGCTCATCTTGAGATCACGGCTCGAGACCCGCTGAACCCACGGTCGGGTTATGACAGAGAGGATTTCGCCCCGTGTGCGGGTGTGGAGTTTCGCCAACAGCCTTCGTTGGATTTGCACCCAAGGTAAGTCGTCGCGAGATTCAAGTTTTGCTACTGCCTCGGCACTGAGTGCCTCGATCACACAACTGAGGTCAAAACTGCCAATGCCACCCTTTTCCGGTGGGAGAAGGGCGTGGAGGTCGTGTATTTTATGTAGCCATTTTTGGTCCCAAATAAAGTCATAATATATTTTCACAAGCGACGAAAGCGTCTGTGGACTAATTGGGATAAATTTCAGGTGGTATCTAGGGATGGAGAACATGAGGCTATTCGCCACCATGATTCGTCCTTTGAGCGAGAGGTGAGCCTTGGACCATCGAGTGGCAATGGTCTCAAAGGTCAGGCGTACGCTATCCCAGAGGTTTTGTATTTGCACTTCGGTATTCGTCCCTATAGGAACGCCTAAGTGGAAGTACGGGTTATCAGGAGATACGAAGGAGACCTCAGGTATAGTAATTGGTGGGGGATTCCCGACCTTGAGGATACTCGATTTATTCCAGTTAATTTGTGCGCCGGTGCCTTCGCAGAAATCCTGCAGAATACTACGGGCGAGATCCACCTCAGTCTGGTTTTTAAGGACCAGCACGGTGTCATCCGCATAGCAGACAGCTTTTATGGGCGCGGAGTTTGGGATGGTGATTCCTTCAATTTCGGAGGTTTGTATTTTCCGGATAAGTGGTTCTAGGAAGAGGACATAGAGAATACAGCTGAGGGGGTCTCCCTGCCGTACTCCACTTCGGACCGGAAAAGGTTTGCTGGCGAACCCATTAACCATGACTTTTAATTTGACATTGGCATACAGGGCTTTGATGGCGTGTCGAATAGGTTCGGGGAGCCCAACCTGTTTCAGCAGCCGCCAGAGGAATTTGTGGTCAACCCGATCATATGCTTTCTCTTGGTCAATGAAGAGAAGGTAGACACCTTCAGTTTCAGAGCCTTGGTTTTCGTCAATGATGGATTGGACCAGTCGAATATTGTCATCAATTAGCCTTCCTGGCAAGAAGGCGTATTGGTGCGGACCAACGACCCCGTTGAGTGCAGAACAGAGCCGTTTGGCTAAGATACCAGTGAACAGCTTGTAATCCGAATTCGCTACTGTGAGGGGTCGATAATTTTTAAGGTCCTGTGGGGAGCCTTTGTTTTTGTACAGGATGGAGAGAACTCCAACCGAAAAAGATTCGTCCGCTCGTTCCCCCTGTAGAAGGGAGTTAAAGAGCTGGGCCAAACCTTCGCACAGGGTTTCTGCATTATCCGAAGAAGACTGGAAAACTTCTTTAAAAAGCTCAACTGGCAAACCATCTGGTCCAGGCGACTTACCCGTAGCCGCCCCTTTAAGTACAGCTTTCACCTCAGTGGAGGTTATGGGAACAGATGTGGATTCGCTCAGAGCCCTCGGGAGTTTCGGCATGAGGTCGATGAAGTTGCGACCCTTGCTGGGATTTGTGAGACGTACCGCGAAGAGAGACTTGTAAAAGTCAGCTGCAACAGCCGGGAGATCCTGAGGATTTTCCACTAGCGTGTTGGTGCGGCTCGATTTTAGTGCTGAGACATTCGAGAGTGAGGAGGCGGAGCAGCGAGAGTAAAACCACTTGGTGGGTTTTTCCCCAAGTAGGCGGTTCTTGGCCATTGCACTATAAGCAAAAGCTTTGGTTGCATACTCGTTCAGCTGACTTTCTCTCACTGTGGCAGCAGCAAGTTTTCGCTCAAGCGAGGGATTCGGAGAGGCGCGGCGTCGAAGTAACAGTCGTGTGCGGCGACGTTTGGCCCGTAAGCGGGCACTCGTCAAGGCTTGGGACTTGGTACGGACGATGGCTGAAAGCGTACTCTCAAGCTCATTTTTAAGGAGGGTCCAGCGAGCAGGGGTCACTGGGCTCTCCTTTAGTTTGTTTACAAGCACGGTTAGGCGTGCCTGTACAGGTTGCGACTTCAAGAGGTTGCATTTAAACCGGAATCGGCCAGGGCCGCGCTTAGTGGGGCTATAAGGCTTGATTCTGGCTGTAACCATGAGGTGGTCAAGATTGAGGGATTTTGGCAACACGTGGGTATCCCACTCGCAGCTGCGGTAGGAAATAGCAGGCGTTACGTAGATTCGGTCAAGACGGGCAGCGCTATTTGGACCCGTATGGGTGTACATAATAGAATCCGGGAAGTGTTCCCGGTAGCCATCTATGAGGTCAGTTTCGTCATTTAGATAGGAGAGGAACGTTAACAAACGATGCCTTTCTTGGAGATTAGGTCTTCTGGTCGAGGTGTGGTCCTGGATATGTGTAACCATATTCCAGTCGCCACCTACTATGTCACATAGGAGGCGACCCTCAAGCGAGACCAAGAGATCTGTTGTGTTTTCCAGCCAAGCAGAGCGCTCAGTGCTATCAGCTGGGACATATACACACGCGATATTCAATTGTTGGCCAGAACAATTTAGGCGAGCAACAAGGAGGCGCCCAGCAGCATCATAGAGGAAATTCTCAGAAGAATAGTCTCCCATGACATTGGGTAGTTCTGCATCATTTAGTCTCACCGTATTCGGATTGATCATGATTGCAACTCCACCAGGGCGTTCACCATTGTTTGGGTTAATTAGCAGCCGCATGCCTGGGAATGTAGCATTTAGGCGGTCAGCTCGAGTTTGGGAGAGGCGGGCTTCCTGGATACAAAGGATGTCCAATTTCAACATTTTGAAGAAGTGGAGTATCTCTCGGAAGCGGTGTTCATTTATTAGCGATCTGACATTCACAGATGCAATAAAAATAAAATTCGGAATATTCGGCATTTTTACGCGATCGAGTTACTATAGTAGCTATCAGCATCAGGCGGGCTAGGTACAGGAACTAAACAAGGACAACTAATCGGGCTGTGTGCCTCCTCGCAAATAGCGCAGGGGGGCAACTGACCGACCGGGGTGAACGCGACAGTGAACTCGGCATTTTTAAAGATGAGAGAGATGCGTGCAAAAGTCTGCGGTTGCGCAAATATCAGAAGACATTTATCGCCGCCACATCCACATATCTCCTCCCCTTTCAGTTTGAATTGGGCATTTGGGGCATATTCATGGACGCTCTTGATCAGATCATTCCATGTGATGAACCCCTTAGTTTTGCAGAGGAAGTATCGTGGACCCTCACTATAGAAGGGAGTGAGGGTCACCCTTATGTCCCGAAGGATGAAGGGCTTCTTTACGGCTTTCTCCGCGTCCGAAACTGAGGGGAATTGAATCAGCCACTTAAGAGTGGCACCCAGGTTCTTAGCGTGGATGGGCATAAGCCCCACAGCTCGCATTGCCAGCACGATTTCCCGAACGGTGAACCCTTTTTCCAAGGGTTTACCTTTGTGCCATAAGGGTGAGAAACTGGGGAGGTTCAGGTAGCAATGTGTGCCATCCTGGAACTCGGGGGGGACTTTCTTGGGCGCAGAAGAACGCCCAGCGATGGCTCTCACCGTAACGTCATCATTGATCGCTACGTTGGAGATCCTCCCCTTACCCTTTCCAGGGCCTCCTTTGTGACTCGAGTTCTCGACCTCATCTCGTTTGTGTTTGCCGGCGGACGAGGTCTTAGTTCGGGCTGCCGCCTGTTCAGGGGCAGTGGCGAGTTCTGGCGGGCAAGGCGTTTGTTCCCAGTGAAGGGTTTTACAACGAAGACACTGTCGCGGCGGAGGCTTTCCAGCCAGTCGGTCCGCTTCGAGTGCTGCCAATTTGGCCGCCTTAAGTTGTAACGCCTTTTCTTTTCGCATGGCTTTTCTGGCCTTGGCTCGGGAGATCTTCGCTTCCGCAATAGATACTTCCTCGGCCCAGTCCTCCTGCTCGATGATCGTTAGGTCATTCGAGGGCAGGGCACCATTCGGCGTAGAGCTTGATGACGCGCGAGTCGAAGGTTTGGTCGAAGGTTGGTCTACAGCCATATCGTCCCGAACCATAAGACTGGTCGTCGATTTTGAGAGGTTGTCGATCGAAGTCGTCAGTTCAGCTTCAGGGATTGAGCCGTCGGAGGGTTCATACTCAGCATCGGGGTTGGAAGACGGGTCTTCCTCAGCATCGGAGGAGGCGATAGCAAGGATTGCAGGCCGTTCGCTTTGTGCAAGCGGATCAGCACTGGGTGTTCCTGTACCCTCTTGGCCTGAGGCCCCCCCTTCCGGTGCAACTCCAGCTTTCGTTTGCACCCTTCTTCTTCGGGCCCTAGTTGCGATCGACCCGGAGGCAGTCGAGCTCTCTGGTCCTAAAACCAGTCTGTTCGAGTTTGCCACCCCCGGAATAATCAAGGTAGGAGCAGCTTTCGCCGCTTTGGTAGTTTTAGGGGTCATCTTGAGACTTGGGGGTTTTAGGCCCAAGTTAAAAGAGGCTCCCTTTGGGTAGGTTACAGCTTTTATGACCTCTTAGCGGCCGATCTTTAAATCGTGCTCGGGCCCCTCGACCACGACAAGGTGGGTCTGTTTCACGTTTAGCTCGTTTGAAAAATAAAGTCTGAACGCTTTAGGGCAATGCCCTCCTGAGTTAATAAACTGTAAACAAAAATATACTCAGGCCCCGAGGGGAACTTTAATATACGCTATTGGGGCTGGAATTACCGCGGCTGCTGGCACCAGACTTGCTCCTCCAATCGTTCCTCGTTAAGGGATTTAAATTGTACTCATTCCAATTACAAGACCCAAAAGGGCCCTGCATTGTTATTTATTGTCACTACCTCCCCGTGTCGGGATTGGGTAATTTGCGCGCCTGCTGCCTTCCTTGGATGTGGTAGCCGTTTCTCAGGCTCCCTCTCCGGAATCGAACCCTTATTCCCCGTTACCCGTTGCAACCATGGTAGGCCTCTATCCTACCATCGACAGTTGATAGGGCAGATATTTGAATGAAGCATCGCCAGCACAAGGCCGTGCGATTCGAGAAGTTATTATGAATCACCAAACTCCGAGGAGGATGGTTTTTATCTAATAAATACACCCCTTCCAGAAGTCGGGGCTTTTTACGCATGTATTAGCTCTAGAATTACCACAGTTATCCATGTAGCAAGAAACATCAAATAAACTATAACTGATTTAATGAGCCATTCGCAGTTTCACAGTATAATTTGCGTATACTTAGACATGCATGGCTTAATCTTTGAGACAAGCATATGACTACTGGCAGAATCAACCAGGTAACTAAGTCTTTCCGACCTCTCTCCACCCCCCTGCCTGCAAAGCAGAGCAGAGCAGCTTCGAACGGCCGAATCGATGTTGCGCCTCCCCCTCTTCCAAGAAAAGGGCAAGACGTTCCATCGACCGTGTTTTTCAACAAAAGCGTTTAGCAGTCACTGCGTTATGGAAATAAACGCAGAGAAAGCTGGATCAGCGCTTCACTGGCTGGCCTGACTGGCCCTGCGCACAAGGCGAAGGACTGCCAAGCCAAAGATCCAAACGTTGCCCTCCTATCTCTCCGATCCCACTTTGCTCTGGAGTGAAGAACCAAGCATACGTGTTTGCAAGCCTTCGAAGCAAGAATCTCTTCTTGCTCAAAGGTGTTTGCAAAACGTAGCTTAGGCCACCCCTCGGTGGAGGCTAGATGCGATGGAGCTAGTTCCGAGAAAAAAGCGCCAAAGCGTCCGCACCTCCGTGTGAAGTTGGTGGAAGCATAAATGCGTTAGGACTAGCCATCGGCAAGGATGTTCACCTCATTCGCCATTGCGAGAACCCACAGGGGCTCCCGACATTAGAATTTTCGCAGCGGCCCCCGTCCTGTCGAAACAGATCAGAAGCCGCGCCGCGTGGATCCACCTGTATGGCTTGGTGCAGTCATTCCGTGAGGAAGAGCACACAAACCACAAAGATGAGGTTCCAGGTAGTATGGATGGGTTTTTTGTTCCCCTCGCGCCTATAAACCGGAGTTCAATGCCAGAACCACCGCAATCCGCGAGCAAGGCTCAAGCGGATGCGATGGCACAGCGTGGCTCAACAGCAAGTGCGTCAGAGACTTCCCACACCGAGTATGATCCTTTCCCCACTCCGAGAGTCCACCCGCGCAAGCGTGGGTGAAGTAGTCGAAGCAAACAAAACACCATTTCTGTGTGAGGCGCCACACGAGCGATCGGACATCTCACGTTGAAGGGACAGACAAAGAAAGAGTAAACTCGATTTGCCTGCCCCCTACCGTGGAGTCTCAATTATACCGCTCGGACTATTGGGACTCACACGTCGCAACCTGAGCTGGAAATCGTGTTTGCACACGCGTTCGTCGCCCAAGCTGTTCTTTGCTCGCCCCCTTTCATATATCCCAGGGTATAGGAGTCTGCCAAACCGGATCAAAAAGAGTGCCATCCCTTCATACCCGCCAGAAGGTGGGGCGCTCACGCTTCATGTTTTTTTTTTCTCTTCATGATAGTCACGAGTAGTGAAGGGTGGAGAAAACATGAGCATTCACGATTCGCGACTGTCTCCTCAGCATCATGACCAAACCACTTCAAACAAAAATGTCAGGCAGCACGGCCCACCGGCCGAGACGTCGTTCGGACCCACTCATGCATCATGGACAAGCAGGGGTGGAGTTTTTCGTGCAACACATTGCCCCTCTATTTGACCTACCTGCCTTCCGCCTGTATCGACTCTTGACCTCCCCATAAGCCTCTTTAGGCTTGGGTCGGTGTATGAAAACAGAAAGAAAAAAGTCTCCTCAGCACCGTGCACCACGCACAACTTGGCATCCTGTAATTTCTTTCCTTTTTCGCAATCATCAGCGCCTGGCGCGCCACTGATTGCTCTTTAGCCTGTAGTTAGCCTCTAAGCCTCCTCCCTTTCCTCAACTCCAGCTGTTACCTTCTTAGTCATCTTGCCTTGGGCGTACGGGTGCGACACACATCAAATCACACGATAGCATGCAGATTTCTGTTGTCGACAGTGGCACTTTTTACCTGTGTAAGTCCCTGCTATCCATTGACAACGACAGTTGAAAGTACGACATGCCCCTGAAGCGTTGTCACGACAACCAAACGTGTGATATGGGCCGTATAGAGAGATGATTCAGTCGCGACGATGAGTTGTATCAATGTCGGTGTTTGAGACGTTGCTCGGCCCGCTGCGGCGGAGTCAGCCGGAAGAGTCATTCTCAGCGGTGACAGTACAGGCGTGCTCTGAGCGGCTGACAAGAGCACAATATATTTCTTGCTTCTTAGCCGGAGCTGCGCAGAGAGCCTCGTATTCGGCTCCTATTATAAGATAAAGATATCGGAGATCGCTGGCTTCAGTTGCTGGTTTGTTGATGAACGTGATCTATCTCTTGATGTCGCCAGGCAATTCGAGTGCGTTTAACTTTTTCGTGAAAGCAAAGATCATGATGCCGTTCTTGCTTGTGAATGAGGGCTATGCAGAGGGTCCTAAATTCGACCCCTATGTCAGCTTGCAATTTTGCTGAGAACGTCGGATTCCAATGTCCTGACCGATATACCATAGTGATATGTGTGGTTTCGAAACTCGGAGATCAGACGTCCATAGCTGCAGTGGCCAGGTCGTCGATGTAATTGATGCATCTTTGTTGTCGTTGTGCAGGAGTTCAGCCTCAGGGAATTCACGATATTCACGATTTCCGGGTTTTCCCATAGTTTGTTGCACGTAAACCTTTTTTTGCCTATGAGCGTGTGTGTAAATCGTGAATGTGACCAGTGCCGTCTCCTTTCAGCCACATGCGTGATGTTACAGCAGACAATCGTGAATGTCAATGCCCACCGGCCAAGCGCCATCATCAGGCTTTGATTTTTCCGTCAACATGCTTGCTGACCAGACAATGGCAGCTCAACAGCCAACTCGACGACACCAAGATGCACGGCATTAATGTCCATAAACTCGTTACGGACATCCGATCGAAACTGAAAGCGAGAGCGAATTTTTTGGCATCTCACAATTGACAACTGCTTGTACATCGCTACAACTCTCCAGAGATGCACGATCCGACATACCGGTATAAGATAGTTACAACACGCGATATCGGTACTTTCGACAAACTAGCCGATGCAGTCATCAACGAGCAGAGAATGATCGAAAATCACATTATTGAGAAGCTCGACGCACAGCCGGCACAAGCCAAGGTCACCAGCAAGGGTGAGAGCGATGAGAGCAACGAACCGTCAGGCAAGTCCGCAAGCGCCAAGACCTCAGGCAAGAAGGGAAAATCCAGGTATTCCCTTCTGCAAATGGCTCGGTCACCGAATCAAAGATTTGCGAGGCCAAGATTATTATCCCCGGAAATTCCATCTACGACAAACCCAGAAGTGAAGACGCCAAGTCCGAAAAGGACGTTTGGTGCTCCTTCTCCCCGAATTGGAGACCATTACCAGGACTCACTTGATCAGAACACGGGATCCTTGAATTGAGGGATAGCTTTCACAGGATCAACGACCACAGCATGCCCATCTGCCCTGAAACATGCACTAAGCGGATCTTGGCCCCTGCTAGTCAACTGTTGTAAGCTAGCGCAACCGGCGGTCTCTGCATATCAACTGATGAGGAAGACCTAGTTGTTATCCTGCCTGGCTACAAGGCTCCAATCTAGTGACCCGACATGCGGTGCGACCGATCTTGTATGTCAACTGGAACAAAGCACGAAGGGTTTGGGAGCCGTCCGCCCTTATGGCGAGCGGTGTGCTTAGCATTGTTGTCCTTGGCAAGACTTTCAATGTCCATGTCGTCTCCCTGTTCTTTACAACCTTTTCATTTATTGCTACCAGGGCAGTGTCGTATTCGATCGTGGACGCTATTGGCTATTATGTATCACTACAATTCCTGTGCACATGCTTGCGGTTGTGTGGCCCGGAAGATCTCGAGGACGGATACGTCATACTTATTTCGGCTGGTTTTTTCTGTGAAGAGGTCAGTCAAGGCTGCATTGATGCGCACCAGGCCGGAGCTTCTCTGAATGTGTGAAGCGTGACAGCCTTCCTGACACTGCACCGTGGCTGATGGCTGAGTCAGCAAGGAGCAACATCTATGTGTCGCGTACAGATCACTGCACGAGGCAGTACAGTATGTGTGAACGTTGGTATACCCATCTTGCCTCTGGTGATGTACGTTTAACGTTGGTTGAGCTTAGCTTCTTCCGGATGTTGGTCATGGTGTAACAATTCAATTGTCGAATCCGTCGAAGGATGCTTCGTGAAAATTGTCAAAGATGACGCCGAGGTCTTAGGAGCATCCATGTGATACTCGACGAAAAACTAATTGGACCGCCCAGATACCCTTTTGATGCCGTCCAGCAAAGGTCGTCTCTCTCCACTTTCATCGTTCTCGGCAGCGTCATCGTTAATAAAGTCACCGTTGCGAATATCATTGGCAGACTGATGTTGGTGCCTTTCGTCTTCTTTTCTGGCTCGCTCTTCTGCACCAGGATATTCTTGGATGTCGGATATCCTGACGATGTGAGGTGTACGATCCTGACTGCCGACCTCGACAATAAAAGGTTCTGAGTAGGAGTTCTGAACGCTGCCGGAAGTTTGGTTGCTGAGCGCAGCACGATGCAAATCTTGATAGTTGAGACCGTCCACGGACGTGGCGACGGAAGAGGTGCTCTCGCGCCGCATGGGAGTATTTGGCTCGTATGAGCCGGAGGCTTTGCGAGAGATGCTGGCAAACGAATTAGGTGATCCTGGTCGCTTAATGGCCACTTTGTCGACGGCACGAACTTTGCTGTTGGGTAGTCCGTACTTTGCGTCGTTTCTGGCGCCGAGATCGTTGTCCATGATGCCAATGGTGCCGTAGCTGCTGCGGAGGGGTGCCTTCATAGGACCGCCGAGCTTTCGACGTCGCTCAATGATACCGCGAATGAGGGGCTGCCAGTTCTGACCGGCACTATTGGCAGCCTGACGATTTCGGACGACCTTGATCTTGTTGTGTACGTCAACATAGATGTCAGTTTCGTCAACGATTTCTTCTCCAATCATCTCTTCGATGACATCCTCGAGCGTGACAACGCCGAGCGCACCGCGCGACTCGCCAGGGTGAGTCGAGACGAGAATCATGTGACTGCGACCTTGCTGGAAGTAGTTGAGACAGTCGAGGAGCGTGAGATCGCAACTGGCCTCGGGAAGCGGAGTGAGATGGAAGCTCGACACGGCTAGAGCGTCCTCAGGATCATACTGGATGAGGTTTTTGACCAATAGCATACCGACAATGGCATCCTTCTTGCCCGGTTCGTGCACGGGTACACGCGAATAGCCGGATCGAACCAGTTTGGCTACGCCTTCCTCGTCAAGGATGGTATCGCTCGACATGATATAGACATCTTCGATTGGGGTCATGACGTCGCGAACGGTCTTATCGTTGAGCTCGAGTACAGCGCGGATAATGGTGACTTCGTCTTCGTGCAAGTGCTCGGTTCCTATCTGCTGGTGAAGTGATACAAAAGTCTTGAGCTCGGCTTTGCGGTAGGTGGTGCCGTGCTCTTCGCCGAGACACCAGTCAAGGAACTTGGCAGTTGGCCAGGCGATGGGAGCGAGGATGAGCATGGTGGCATGAACCATGGGTGCGCAAAAGGCGCCGATAGCGAGACCGTAACGTGCGCAGATGCTTTGCGGGACGATTTCTCCAAAGATGACGATGAGCAAGGTGGAAGAGAGTACGGCTGCGAGACCACCGCCAAAGTCGGAAAGAAAGACGGGCAGGGTCTCGTTGACGATGACGTTTCCGAGAAGCAAGACGACGAGCACCCAGTGACGACCTTTTTCAAGAAGCTTGAGCACCTTTGTGGCGTGCTTGCGTTCCTTGTCAGAGCCAGAGGAGGCTAATACCTGAAGATTGACCATGTCAAGGCCCATGAGCCCAAGAGTGAGGCCTGCAAAGATACCACCGAGCACGACAAGCGCAGCGATGGTGAGAATGTCGATGGTAAGTTTGAGCGGATCGTCGCTGACAGGATCGTCGCCATCGTGATGGGGATGTGAAGCTCCCGACGCATCGGATGCGGTTGAAAGATACGGTGTTGCGAAGGAGAAGGGAGCTGAGAGTACCGGTGCGATGAGATGCACCAAAGCCGTCAACGCAACAATGGCAAGTTTGACAAAAGGCTGTGCGCGATACTGCATTGAGCTAGCAGTAACAACATGCCGAGACGAGCCGATCCGCGCTGAGCCGGCGGTACGAGCCGCCACCAAGTCCATATCGAAAGGCCGAGTTGGACGTCGAGCTTGATATGTGAACCGTGAACGGAAGGCGAAAGAGGAGGGATGGTGACAAGGCAAGAAAGAACCAAGAAGTGTAATCAAACACGAAATCAATCGTGAATCGCTGACGGAAGCGCTTTGGGAGATCCAAGTCACAAAGTCGCGAGTAAGAAAACGTGCACCTTCACGCTACAAGTTGTAGCTTTCTTGGATTTGTCGTCTTTGACTGCGCCAAATCATCACTCAGCGTCTCTAAGCTTTCCACACTTGGCCTTGACCCAATGAATCGTGAAATAAATATTACGTATAACTAGTTATATATTATATTTAAATCATGCGCATATTTATTCGTGATTGTTTAGTGTTGAGTGTATTGAAACGCTGCCTGGTTTTGGTTTCCTTTTCCATGGTTGTGCGTTGTGCGTCGTGCCATAGAGACTCGTGACTGATTCTGGATTCACGATTGCTTTGCCGCATACAGCAGGTGCATCGTGCAGCAAACGTGACATTTGTGACGTGATTCGCGTTCCACAATTTACGTTTCGTAATATTCGTGATTGTGTGATATTCACGATTGTGATTTTCTGTTGAAGAATCGCGAGACCAAATTGCGTCACATCGGTGATGAATCGGGAGATTCGTGGCATTCAGGACGAGTCTCACACTCTGTGACTCTTTATTGGCAACACGCACGACGCACGCGGCCAAGGCAGGCATGTGCACGCTCCAACGCTCCAACGCACTTGATCGTGAATGACGAATGCATGTATATTGACAACCCTCGTGGCTCATGAGCTCGTGACTTACTCTATGAGTCGCCGCCTCTCGTCTGTACACCCACACGATCACATTGGCAATTCGCAGATCGCTGCAGCTTGACGGCAAACCGCATGCTTTCTCTATTTCACCATGACGGACGATGAGCCGCGCCAGCTCTTACCCGAGGCTGAGTCGCACCAAAACCTATCCAACAAACTTGGCGCTTCTCGACCCCTTCCACCCAGAAACCGTAGTAACAGAGCAACAGCATCGCTCGCCAGGCCATCATTGCCAATGTCCGAAGCAGCTGCTGCTGCGAACACGGCCAGCATTGCTCCTCGCCAACCGAGGGGTACCAAAGACGAGCTGGAAAGTTCGCACGACTCACAGGCGACTGCAAACAGCCACAATGACGATCGAGCACATCTTGAAGCCTGTGGAACTGCATCTCCTGAAAAGATGGCAGTACAGAGAACAGTCTCGGGCACTTCGGTGCGCAGCGTTCGCTCCATTGGCGCTACAGCAGACATCCCCAAGGAGGAGATCGAAAGAGCGCTCGAGGGTTTAGATCGGGATGACCTCGTTGTTGCTCTTGGACGCGCAAAGGTGCAAATGGATGAGATCGAGGCTCAGCTCGACAGCCAAGTACTCCAGAATGAGACCTTGCACGATTCTGCCACTTGCTTGACTCAGCAATTGGCCAAGGCCGAATCTCAGGTAAACTCACTGCAGTTGCTTGTCAAGCAGAGGGAGGAGAGGATCGACGAGGTCATGGCCGACCAGGAGCGCATGGAGGGCGAAGTCTATTCCACCATGCAGATCATCGAGCGCCTCCGCAAACAGCTCTCCGAGACCGAAAAAAGTCGCAACGATGCCGAGAGACGCTACCTCGATCAAACAGCCACCATGGACAAGGAGCGTCAATACTACCAAGACACTGAGGCACTCCTCAAATCGCAAAAAGCCACACAAGCCTCAGCCTACGACAAGCTTCTCTCCAGTCATAACGAACTGCTTCGCGAGCACGAGCGCATCACTAATCGCCTCGCGTCCATCAAGGCCAGCACAGGCATACCAGGCCTCGAGTCGCCCCTTACAACCACGCGAGAGCTGACTTCCGATACACGGCTCAATGGCCAGGATACGTCATCACAGGAAGCCGTAGACTACGAGCAGAGCGCACCTAGCCACATTAGCCAATCGCAAATGTCTGCTGGTGTCGGTTCTGCCAGACTTGCCTCCTTCGCCGAGGAGCGAGACATGGCTGCCCTTCTCGAGGAACTTTCTACGCTTCAAAGGTCCCACTCATCGCTTTCAGAGACCATGGCTACCCTGCAGGCTGAGCTCAAGGATGTTCGAGCCGAGAACGCTACCTTGCGCGACCAGAATGAGACCTTTATGGACATTCTCCAAGAGAAGACGTTCAGTGGTGCACTGCTCAACGAGAGTGCGATGCTTCGTGGCATTCGACGAGCCTCGAATCGACGTTTCCGCGCGCAGGACGGTCTTGAAGATCCCTACGACGATGACTACATCACTGAGACTGGCTCTTTGGGCACCGATGACACCGATGATGATGACCAGTCCGGCAGCACTTCCATCTCACCCGGCACCATCCCCGAGGAGGACGAAGACGACGTCGATGATGTTCCCGACACACCAAAGGCTCCGTCCACTCGAATTCAAAGCTCTCGTCGAAGGCGCGCCGGTTCCGGCACCCTCTTACCAGCAACCAATTTGGCATCCGAACTCGAAGATACATCCAGCGACTCCGTGGCTGCCAGTCCCAGCGGCGATCAATTGGCACGAGAGAAGCGCACTAGTCAACGAGTCGGTGCTGTATCGGACAGCATCAACGAGTTGCAGCAAGAGGTTCGCGAGCTGCGCGAAGCCAATCAGGCTCTCACCCTCTATATCTCCAAGATCATTGATCGCATCATCGCACGCGAAGGCTACGAAAACATTCTTGCTGTCGAGAATCGTGGTACCGTTCGAGGTCCACGCCACAAGGTTTCCCGTGCCAAGCTCGGTCAGAGTCCAGAACGTAATAAAGGAGCCAGCACAGAAAATCTAGCTGAGTTGCGCAATGTGTCGAGCACGCGCGCTTCCAGTCAAGGTGGCGGGCTCTTTGGCTATGGGGCTAGCTCGGGCGGTTCTCGCACAAAGGCTCCGCCAAAGAGCAAACGCACGTCCTCGATCGATTGGCGCTGCTTGCCCTTCCTTGGCGGCGGTGCAAGCAGCGCCAACGATGCGCCAGATTCCACTTCGAATTTGCGATCTTTGGCTCTGCAGTCTGATAATCTGCTGATACCAGCTCGCGATGGGTCTGCTCGCAAGCTGCGAACCAGCGAGGAGATTGAAGATGAGCAAGATGTAGCCGAACGTGAGCGCATCCGACAAGAGCTGCTTATGCGTGGCATTCAACCGCCCAAGCATCAGCTCGTGCAGAGCCCTACCGGACCGCGAGGACCGCGAGAGCGACGTCGTCAGAGTGTCCCGGCGACGCCTGGTGCTGGAGGTTTCGCAGCCTTCTTCTCGCGCGTCGTGGGCGGCGCAAGCTCGAATCCAGTTTTGAGTCCGTCTAGATCCGATTCCCAGTCGCAGGCGTCGACGACTCCAGGCAGAAGCTCCGACACTGCGTTTGAGCGTGCCATTTCGTCGACACCAGCTGATCGCGATGAAGAACGCTCTCGTGCCGTCCAGCTGTCGGCAGGAAGCGGCTCAAGCCTGACTAAACTCAACGGTGGGCAAGGCATTGCTTCGAGAGCTCGACAGCAGCGAGCCGAAAAACTTCAACAGACGCTCGAGCTTGCCGCGGAAAGCAGCTCGGGTCACCCATTCCCCTCGTCTTTGCACAGCAGCTCCTCGAACAGTCGCACCACCAGTGGGACCAGTAGTCACGCTGACAGCTCTATCCTCGAGAACTCAGTTGCGGGCGACGAAAGCTACTCTTTACCAGCTCCACCGGCAGGCTCGACACATTTGCCCTCGGATGCAGGTCGGATCGACTCGCCCTTGACCGGCTACGGTAGTGCTCTTCCGCCGCTGCCGCACGAGACCACGGGTGACGAAGATCCTGAGTCGTTCCGATCGCCGACGTGGTTGCAAAACGAGCCGATGCCGCCACAGACCAGCCAGGATCAAGGGTGGAAGCGCGCTTTTCGGAGGATCAGCCTCCTCGGCACCAACTCGCACGACGCCAACGAGCAGCACACCGTGACTAGCGCCTCGACAAGCGACGATCAGCGTAGCCCGGAATCGGCTCCGGCATTGTTACCGTTTTCGACCGAAGAGCGCTCGTGATAGGGATACATCCAGGTCACGGCTCTCGCTTTCGATCGACAAGATCTCTGCGCTGCCCACGTTGCTCATTGTTACCATTCACTTGATTTGATACCCCTGATCCCAACGATTGATATTCACGATTCTCACTTATGTCTCGGATCGTTTGTCTCATGCCACCGTCCTGAAGCATCTGTGGTACCGCTGTGTATGGGTTTGTGACGTGATCTATGGAAATGTCGTCTCGGTTGGGAACATTTCACCAGCATCAATGGGTGGCTCCACCAAAGAGCACGCCTCCATCGCCGGAAGAGGTGCGCTGCATATACATGAGGTATTTCCAAGCTGCGGTGAGCGCAGCAGCGACAAGAAAGGCGGTGTCGAAGAGACTGCCAAAGACTACTTGAAAGCTAGGCAGGGTAGCGAGCAGAGGACGAGACGCGTCATGATCTGGTAGAGCGCTCGTAGAGAGCGGCGTCGAGACGGAAACCGGCAGGGACGATCGCAGCTGGATCAAAGTGGCGAGTAGATAGATGGTCATGATCTCGGCGAGGAAGAGCACGAGGAAGGAGCTGGAAACGCCGGTGCCAGCTGCACGGAATGCTGAGCCAAGATAGCCAAGCACGCTGCCGATGCGGCCCCAGATGAGCACACCAACAAAGAGAAGCGAGACTTGCTTTGTCCACGCAGCGACGTCGAGATTGACATCGAAGATGCGAATCAGATAGGCTACCGAGAGCGAGATGAAGTCGGGCGGAGCCGTGTCCTTGTAACCAAGGACGAGCAGATTGAGTATCGATAGCGCAATGCGAAACGCACAGTACGCCGCCCACACCCAGCCAACAAGGATCCAGAGCTTGCCGACCACGGTGGCATTTAGGCGTTCCTTGTTCTGCAATCCAGTCATGCGATCCAGATCGTCGCGCATAGCGGCTGCGACCGAGGAGAGACCAAAAATCTCGGACTTGAGCGACTTGATGTCTTTGGACCGACTGTCACCGCCCCAAAGTTTCGAGACATTCCAGCCAGATGAGCTGCGATCAGGCGTTTCGCTTTCAAGGCGTGCCAGATCCGCCTTTCTTGATGCCAGGTCAGAGCACGTTTTCTGAAACGATTCTTGTGCGAAACGAATGTCGCTGTGCGAGGGTGGACGTTGCTGCGTTCCTCGGACATGCTCAGCGGCCTCCCATGCGGACTGAAGCGCTGCAGAGCCAGAAAGGATGGCGATGATCGTGACACCGATTACAGCTGTCCTTGCCATGAGAGCGTCAAGGATGCCTGCGCCGGTGCGCTTATCCAGAAGGGCAGCGGGAAGAGGCACGTTGAAGAAGAGCACGAGCCAGGGCAGAAAGGGAACAAGAAGATACACAATACGACGAGGCAGAGGCGTGGAAGCGTTGCTGCGATATGTCAAGAGCAAGCAGACTGCAAGCGGAATGAAAACTATAGCAAGAGCCTGAACAGCAGCCAAATCGAAGCGCCATACTTTTCGTAACATGGTCGCATTGCCGGCTGCAAAGCCGGCGGTCTCGAGCAAGACCGCGACGAAGAGAGAAGCGGACTCGGCAAACGCCAACGAGAAGAGGAGCGCTGACACACTGGCAAGGTCCAAGCTACCCTGAGAGTTGCGGACGCGCACGGGAGTAAGCATGGAAGCTTTCAACTGAGTCCAAGACGGCAGCGCTGATCCCCTGTTGATCGTCAAGAACGGAGACCTGTCGGCTGCATTGCGGCCGAAGTGATCGCCGCTGCCGCCGTCGTCGCCATCATCGTGTATCGAGTTGGATTGAAATGCAGCAATACTCGAAGAGCAAGTTGCGGTTACAGGCTGCGGCAGGGATGTAGAGACTTTTGCACTGACATCGAGCGAGGCATGCCGTGCTTGACCGAAGAGGAAGGGGAGTGCGGCTCGAGCCGAGAGGTAGAGCGCTAGCTTGATAGCCAGTATGAGGGCAAGATCGATCATGACGATACTGGCAATGTTGCCATTGTGTCTGTGCCAGGCGCAAGGTGTCAAACGACGGGCTCTTCCGGAAGCTCTTCACGATTCGTGATTCACAGATTGATGGACGTGGATTGTTGCGCGTAGAGGAGGTGTGTGCACAGAGCAGCGCCTCAAGAGTGCAACCTCCACCTGAGAAAAGTTACGAGTGGGAGCACAGCTTGCGTATGGCGTCGAGCGTGCGACAGCGCACGCAATGTTAGAGTCTAAACAACCTCACATTTTTGGCGCATGGGCATGAGGATTTCTCGACGCGTCGGAACATGGGCAAATCGCCGACCAAATCGTGAATCACGAATCACGAATGTGAAGCGTGGCAGAGGAAAGGAGCGCGAGTTGCGAGTGTTGACTCGAAGCAACACGCACGCGCCGCGTAGACGTGAGTAAGAATTCACGATTCGTGATTGAGATTCACGATTTGTTTTGTTTCAAGTGCGCGCGCGCGCTCTGCTGCTGCCTGTTGTTCTGCTCCGAAGATTAACACTCGTGACTTGAATTTTTGACCAACGATCTCGTGTTGGATGGCATGCAAGAGCGAGATCGGGCCAAAGAAACATGTCCAACGATCGTCCATCATGAATGATACCACGACCATCATCATCATCATCACACCTTGCTTACTTGTGCCTCTCTCACCCTGTCTTGCTCAACATGCCAACATTACCCACCACGCCAAGACCCACCAATCCAGATGGGGCCGACTCATCCTGGTTGCTTGACCAACAGTTGTCGCCGACACTTGCGCAGAGCTCCTTGCGTGATCTCGACATCTCAGATTCACCTCTACACGGCCCTCTTCGTTTAGCGACAACCACCCATGTGCCGGGAGTAAAAAAGCCTATCAAGAGTCGTCCTTCTTGGGGATCCGCTGCGGTGCTCGACTCGAACAGCTCAGTCAAAGACATGTCCAAGATGCGACTTCTCGCAGGTCTCGACATCAATGATGAGAACAAGCCGCCCGTATCCAGAAGAGGCCCTACCTCATCATCATCAGGTGGTGGTCGACCCCGCTTCTCTCTGTTCGCCAAGCCAGGCGTGCCGACTAATTTGATACCGAACAAGGCGCGCGACCAGTCACAGCCAGAAGACGAAGAGGATGACCACGACGACCACGATGACGACGATACCATTGCCGGCCTACCCGTTGCATCAGCGCTTGCTTCGTCATCGTCCATGCTGGGCTTGGACTCTTCAGTTGCCGAGGTTGATGACGAGTATATCCGCGAAGCCTTGCTCGGAAAACGAGCCTCAGCACGCCAGTCCACTGGTGGTCCCACTCCTAGCGAGAGCAAAGAGTCGCAGGAACAGGCTGCACGTCAACTCACCGAGCTTCGCCGCATGAACGACGTCTTTGAAGCTTTCGAGAGGATGCTCCGAGGCAGCGCCGGCCAGATCAATGCGTTTGCTCGGCGTGTACACGAGACCGACGACCTTCTCAACATGTACATTGGCTTGCTACGACAGACCGAAAAGACGCAGCAGCTGCTTCAGGATCAGGATTGGAAGGGTTCAAGCGAGGATGCTACTGCGCATGCTCTGTCGGTTGCTCTGGCAGAACGAGAGACGCAACGGCTTCAGGCCGAGGCGGTAGCACGAGAGCTAGAGGCTCAACGAGCTGCACAGCAGGCTGCTCTGCAAGCCGAAGAGGATCAGCGTCGGCGTCACGAGGAAGCACGCCGTGCAGCTCCTGCAGGCGCACGAGGTCGCGGTCGTACTGTATCCACATCCACCAGAGGTACCGCAAGAGGCGGCGGCGCCGCTCGAGGAGCAACGACCACCGCTGCTCGCGGGCGTGTCGTTAGCTCTCGCACTGCATCCAACACAACAGACAGCTCAGCTGCCTCGACTCGCACCTCATCATCAACAAGAGGCGCATCGGTTCCTACGCGTGGTCGCTCCGCTTCGACCGTCGCACGGGGTACAGCTCGTCCGTCTGGTATTCCCACCCGTACCGTCTCGGGCAGCGCCGGTCTTGGCGGCCAATACGCAAATGTCAAGAGTTCCGGCTATGGCCCCAGATGATTGTGATGTCGCTCAGCAATCCCTGTCCCTATCGTGTACTATACCATTTGCTCTGCTCCAATGTACAACTTGGCTCGAATTTCGCAGCACACTCACGACCCTCTTTGTGATTCGTGATTCGTGATTTGTGATTGCGACCATCGTGAATTGTGAATGTGAATTCGGCCATCTTGGATGCACGAGACGGCGGGGTCTTGTACAAGCTTGTTTTGGACCGGCACTTTGCTCATTCAAGACGACGAATTGATAGAAGCAGCTCTTGTTGGGCAGTGCAGTCCACCTCGATTCGTCCGACATCTCACAAGCGTGGCACCTTACTGGGAATAGGCTGTGGGACGCCGTCTTGAAAGCGCATCTCGCGTTTCTGGTGTGAGCCGTTGGAACTCGGCAGCACGACAAGAAACTGTCGTACAGGGAATAGCGAGGCTGTACCGCTCCATTGCGTCATCAATGTTCCGCAAGCTAAGGTAAACGACAAAAAACACTGGCTAGTGTGATAGTGTGGCGCACACGGTTGAGGACAGAGGACAAGGAAATTGAGAGACTCACGATGCTCTGCACCTGACCCACGACTGCACCCACTGGACAGTTGAGTCATGTAAAGCCAGCGCGCTGAACAAGGATTCGCAAGTCTGGACGAGTCTTACTCTGCGCCTCTCTCAGGCTGTCGGGACGTATGAAGTGTGTTTGTGGGGCCAGTTACTGTCCGTGCCAGTGAAATCTTAAACAGGAGCGCGACGTCTGGTCGGCCGGCGCGCTGGGTCGCAATTAGAACGCTGGGCCAAGGCGGAGCAGAAATCTAGTGAGCATATGCATCCGGCATGGCTCGGTGGCAGGCCGCAGGTCCAAGCACAACTGTACTCAAGCAGGCACATCCGACATCCGCAGCTGAAACACCATGCGCAACAAGAGGCCATACAGCAGCCTCGGAATAGGCAAACAGTCGCCGGTCGCTCGGCGTGGATTCACAAAGCATGTTGTTGCATCATCACTGTTTATATTGTGTAAAATGCACCATCGGACAATACACTCTAGGCGTAGTTCTCACTGTGATTTCAAAGGGGAGAAGAGGATCAAGGCAAGCAAGTCAGCGAATGAGACGGGACGAGAAACGTAAAGACAAGCGCGCGAGTTGCAGAGCGGAAGGGCTAAACACTTACGCAGGGTAGTATGCGTGAGGGTCGTGCGGAACAGCACCCTTTTGCAGCTTGAGGATGTGGTGAGGCTGCTTGAAAGGAGGGCGCGGTGGAAGGTTGGAAGCCGAGTAGAAGCCGGTCGACGAGGCATCCGACGCCTTGTGCACTTGGGCGAGCACGTCAGTAAAAGCGGTGGGCGATTCCAGATCAGCCGGACGCGTGAGAGCGGTGGTGTTCGAAGCGTCCTCGGGCGCCTGCAGGCTTCGGGTGCCATCCTCGTTGGGCGAAGACAGAAGGAGCATGGTGAGGTCCTTCTGCGTGATCATCTCGAGCTTGGGGTATTTTCGTCGGAAGTCTCGGTTGTGGTACAAGTTGCCCGCAGGATCAGAGGCGGCGCTCGGAGGTGTCGCAGAGCGCTCCGGTCGAGATCCCGGTTGAGGCCATCGGTTCAACTCGATCGACGGGATGCCGGATGAGATCTCCGCGTTGGCCGAAAAGACCTGACGGAATTTGCGCCAGAAGGGAGTCTTGCCCTCGATGTACGTATAGCTGTGAGACGAAGCGTAGTTCTTGGCCTCGTTCAAAACAGTTCGGCTAGCTCGAAGAGACATGATGCGCAATGTCAGCTCGATGGCGGTGCAGGCGATGGTGGTGTGCGATAGATATTGACGACTGAAACCGTACAAGCACGTTTTCTGTTGCACTCACAGACTCACGACTGCCGATGATGGAATTCATGATTCCACAATCACGAATCATCTTCAACCTCGAGTTTGCACGTGAGGCTATCTCCCGTGCGGCATTACAAATCACGAATCACGAATCAAGCGGTTGATTTTCAAACACGAATAGAATTGCATTCTTTTCGGTCTCACAATCCAAAAAAACCCTCCACGGCGCTCGTGCCTTGTCCTCTGAAACACACGTGACAGCTTCACGCTTCTGTAGCTCGCCTCTTTCCCTGGCTCAAGTTCTGTTTCTCGTGTCTCCGGAACAACCACCAAGTTCAGGTGGCCGAGCCCTTGAAGCAATGAGAACAGCTATATGAACGTGCTGTCGACGTCTATTACATATTTACGGATGATCGTAACTTACTGCTTACAGGCATAAAGTGTGATATCGGATATTCGGCAAGAAGGCGGAACAAAGATGTTGGCCATCAAGATCCAAATCGCGGTCCTGTTTTGGCTTAGGACCATACATCGAGAAGCAGCCTCGAGCGTTCCTTGAGCAACTTGATCTCCTTCTTGGCCTCTTCTGCCGAACCCTTTGCCTCCTCGAGGATCTTGCCAAAGATGGCCTCGACATCGTGCGCCATACCCTTTGCTTCACCGCAAATGTAAATGTACGCCTTGCGCTCCAGAATGTCCTCGGCAATCTGCTTGCGTCGCTCCCAGATCAAGTCCTGCACGTAAAGCTTGGAGCCGTCAGGCTTGAACTTTTCGCGCGAAAGCGAGGTTTCCATGATGAACTTGCCGCCGAGCTTCTGTGCGTATTGCGGCCACTCGTCACGGTAAAGGAAATCTTCGTCGGCCTTCCTGCAGCCGTAGAAGAGCCAGAGATTGCCCCAGTCCTTGAGCGCCTCCTGAGCCGACTTGCCGTTGGACTTCTCGAGTGCCTTTTCGGCGCTGCAAACGCGATCTTGCACAAAAGAGCGGAAAGGCGCAACGCCAGTACCGGGACCGACCATGATGACAGGAATCTTGGGCGAGGTGGGTAGACGAAAGTTGGAGCGTCGAATGTGGATGGGAGCACGGAATGCGCCGTCCTTTGTGTAAGCGCCTCGCGGACCGTCCAGCAAATACTTTGGGGTGCCATAGCGCGGGTCGGAGGGACCAGTTGGCTGCTCGCCATTCTTGGCCATCTTGATGGAGCTAATCAAGTTGGTGGCAAGACCGTGCACCCAGGGGGCGGACTTGTTGGCCTGGTATCGGAGCACGACAGCCGTGATGTGGACCGACTTGGGGTGCATCTTGGGGCTGGACGAGATCGAGTAGAAGCGAGGACCAACACGAGGAAGATCCGAGATTACACGATCAAAGGGTACGTTCCAGGGTTTTATGGAGCTGACGTCAGCCTGAAGATCGTCGCCGGCGATCCACTGCATGGCCTCTGTGGTCTTGAGCAAGCGACTGCCGATTTCGGCCTGAAAAATGTCCTTGTTGGCACAGACCTTTTCCAGCTTGGCTTGGATATCGGGCGAAGGGGCAAACTTGGCAAAGCTGTTGAGCGTTTGTCTTGAGGCATGGCTGGTGATGTCAATGTAGTGTCGGAAGACGGCTTCGTACGTGGTGGGGACGGGGAAGGGCACCTTTGCAAGGGTGGGGTCAAGCGATTCGACGTCGATCACGGTGGTGCGCTTGTCGAGGAGACCAAATACGGCGAGAACACGGTCAACCTCTGGCTCGGGGTTGTGTGCCCACACGGCAATGTGGTCGCCGTGCTGGTACGAGATTCCGGAGCCATCAATGTCGAATTCGATGTGGACGCAAGTACGATCGGCGGTGCCTTGGACAAACAGCTCGCGAGCCTCCTTGACGACGGCGTTGTACGGGTTCTTGGCGTCGTGAATGCCCTTGGTGCCAAGCAGCGCACGAGCGGAAAGCTCGCCGTGGTAGACCTTGTCATCGGGGTGGTTGGCAAGTTCGGTGACCTTGAAATCGGGCACATCACCTCCACCGCCCTCTTCAAAGTTGAGCGAAGTGGCAAGTGCCTCGAACATGGAGTCCTTCCAGGCCAAGTAGTCTTCCTCCATGCTCTTGTCGTCGTCACCTTCGCCTCGCTCGCCAATGCGCTTGGCGCCGAGAGACTGAAGACGCGCATCGAGCTTGCGGGCAACAGCGTTGAAATGCTCGTAGGTCCGATTTCCAAGGCCAAAGATGACGTAGTTGAGGTTCTCGAGACGCTCACTGCCGTTGGAGAATTCGGGCGACTCGTTTTCGATGAACTCCATGAGGCCAACGGCATTGTCCGTGGGCTCACCCTCGCCGTAAGTTGCCATGACAAAGACGGCAACGGTGTCTTGGGGCATCTGGTCAAGTTTGTCGAACTCGTACTCCTCGGGATCGAGGACGAGAGAAGAGGTGCCAAAACGGGCTTTGGCCTCCTTGGCGAGCTTGGTGGCGTATTCTTCGGCGGTACCGGTTTGGGAGCCGTAGAAGATGGCGATGCGCTTGTTTTGGGACTTGAGCTTCGAGACAAAGTCGGCGCCACCTTGGTCGGTAGCAGCGAGAGGGGCGCCATTGGCAAGCTTGGAACCAGTGTCCTTGGCACCGCCGAACAAGCTGTCACGGAACAGATAAAGGACGGCTAGCAAGCCTCCGAGACCGAGAACGAACAAGTCGAGTTGCGAAGCCATCGTGCGATGATGCTCTACTTGAAAAGGAGCGAGAGGACCGAAGGATGGAGTCGTGAGGATGCGACAAGGATGGGGGAGGGAGGCGGAGTGGCAAGAGGCTGGTTGAGCGAAGAGGGCAGGGACGAACGAGGAACGACGCAGTCAGTCGTGCAACCTTGTGACCGGCCAGGCGATCGGTCGGAATAACCGATGAGATGCACTGAACCAAAGGAACAATCACGAATCACGAATCACGAATAATATGAAAAAGTGATTAGACAGAGACAGGCAGATGCGTTACAGAGGCGTGTGCGTAGTCTTTTTTAGTCGAGAAGAAAGAAGCATCTTTTGTTGACGTGGGGCAGAGCACAAAGGCTGAGCGCGATATGCTCGTCAAGGAATTTGAGCGCTAAAAGGGCACCACCTCAGTCTCTTGGTCATGAGTGGGAGCGAGTCTTGGCTAAGCTTTGGACACGTAACGTATGTAGGTTGCTGAAAGCGAGCCACACGTGAATTTGGCCGCTGGCGGGCACCCAAACCCAAAATCGCGAATGGTTGGTTCGCTTTCAGGTCATCGCCGCACAAACCTTGATGCAGCGTTACACGGTGCCGCCATGTGCAGAGCGACGAGCATCCATGGGTAAGTCACAGTGGTGCATACCTTTTCTTTGTGCATTCTCCACGCTTCGCCGTCGAGGGTGAGTGATGCCATGTTGGTCCTAGTTTGGGGTTTGTCTTGTGGCTATCGCGGCGGCTGGCACGATGGTGCGCAACTCGTCCAAGCTCCGTCTCGGCATTCACGGCCTCAATCGTGTACTGTCAACCGTGAGTATTCTGGTATGTGCACGCGACGAGAGACGAGCGGATCGTTGAACAGATGACACAGTCGAACCTCGTCAGCCAGGCTGTAGAAACAAAAAAAAAAGAAAAAACAGGAAATATCTTCCGCGAGTAAATCGTGAATCCTTCGAGGTGAGGTAACGCGCGGGCGGAATTGTTGGTGATTCACACGCCTGAACGAAGAATCGTGAATGCGCCTGACAATGTGCTTTTCAAACCAGTCTCACCTGCGCATGTCATACGATGATGATGCCTAATTGAGCCTCACGCTTCAGTCACTTGGTTATCAGATCTGCTGGAATCTCAATGAATCGAGAATCAACAATAATATCGTGATTAGCACCAAATATCGCTCGCTCCTAAATCAGACCAACAAAAGAAGGTCTTTAAATGCATCAACATCAAGATGGACGTTGCCGCCAAAAACATCAAAAAGATGCGACTAGCGGGGTTCGAACCCGCGGCCTCCTCTTTGCACCTGCCATCCATCCATGACAAAACGTGGGAAAGAGATATGATAACCACTTCACCATAGACGCATGCTGAGCATCTTCACTTGCAACACGGTTTATGTATCTATTCAAGACTGCAGTTTTACTCGTGATTGTCTTTCACGAGTCAAGCCAAGTCAAGCCACATGCATGTACGCCTGAACCCTGGACGCAACAGTGATACACAGAGTCGTGATTCACGAATTCACGATCGCTCGTGCACAGCGTGAATCAGTCATGAGGGTAAATGACCGATACTCGTGACTGTACGAAGATCATGCTGGCTGAAACAGGCGGACAGCCACGTTTGCACGCTGCGCCAACTACAGCTAACTTAGCTCACTTTACACTCAGACTCGTGACAATTGTGAATCTTGGTCAGCTCACTCGGAACAAGTCGTGGTACACAATGCCATTTTTTTTCCTTTTCTCATCCAGCTTGTGCTGCTGCCGAGCCAACAACACTCACAACTTGGAAGGCGGCTGTATCGATAAGACAAAGCCTGACACATTCATGACACCATCAACAGCGCCGCGGTCAGTCCCACTCTCCCTCCCTTGTCTCTACACGTCTGCTCTGCTCTTCGACACCACCTCATGCGCAGCAATTAAGACCTCTTTCGCCTTCGCATCCTCGTAACTGCGTCTCGCTCGTGGTGGTTGCAGGCGGCGCTTGTCTTGATACCCTCTCGTCATATAGCAGCGAATCGTGCGCACATCTACCGCTTTCAGCACGCACATATCAGTCTATCATGATCGATCACCTCCTCGGTCGACCCTCGACCAAGCTCAAGAGAGTTCAGATCTTTTCGGTCATCCTCTTTTGGCTCTGTTTTCTCGCCACCGGCAGTCGCGATGGTCCTAGTCCGCTCGTACGCAAGATCAATGCCAAGCTTAAACGCTTTTCGCCATGGCAGATCATCGTGTTCAGCTCCGTCGGCATTTACACTATCCGTCACCTCGACTCGCTCCTCGGCTTTGGCGCTCCCGAGCCGCTCGCTCGCATGTACTCGCGTAACTTTTACCGCACCACCTGGATCGTCACTGCCCTCGATGCCGGTTTTGCGTCCGCCATGAACATCAAGCCAAAGTGGTTGAGGGACCTGATGAGCATCGTCTTTTCCGCCTACTACATTGTCTATGCCAACGAGGCCGACGAGAAGCTCCGAAAGTACAGAGCCTTCTGCACTGTCGAGATGATGCGTTATACCTGGGAAAAGACTACCAACCCTTACGTTCGCTTGGCCACCTGCTTCCACCGTCCCTCGCTACCCATCGCACGTCCCCTCCTCATTGCGAGGCCACAAGTCGGCGCCCACCACACCCGACCCAGCAAAGCATGGCTTTTTTACGCAAAGAGCGAACGGCAGCTTCGCATGGAGGAGGAGCTTGTCCTCGACTTTTGCGGCGGCGGTTACATCTGCATGAACCCACAGCATCACGAGGAGCGTCTTCGTCAACTCGCCAAACAGATGCAGAAGCCTGTCCTCTGCGTAGACTACTGCAAGGCGCCCGAGTATCCCTACCCCTTTGCTCTCGAGGAGTGCTTTGACCTCTATCGCACGCTCCACGAGACTGCAGGAAAGGTGATTGGCATGTCAGGATCGCCCAACTTCCGCATCCTTCTCACCGGCGACAGTGCCGGCGGCAACCTGGCCACCGGCGTCGTGCTCAAAATCATTCAGTATCCTCAGCCTCGCATTCAACTCGCGTACTCGTCGCTCATCTCCAGCGGCGGTGCTCAAGCTCAACGACCACCTCCGTTGCCCAAACCCATCGGCATGGTGCTCAGCTACCCGAGTCTCAACTTTGGCTTCTCCAGCTGGATGAAGCCAGAACACCTGCGCCTTTTGCGCCAACAAAGCGAGGTCAACCTCGACAACCTGGCGCAACACCAGTCCGCCATCGCGGCTTCCTCCTCTTCCTCCTCCCTCAGATCCTCCAGGCGCAGGTCGGTGGCAAATCTGGCCACTACGGGTAGCGCCTTGGACCGCAAACGTGCCGAGGCCAAGCGCTCTAGGAGCAAGGATCGACCAAAAGACTCTCGCTCCTACCAGTCTCTTACCCGTACCGCCGAGCTCCATCTCGACGAGCGTGCTCGTTACGCAGAGGTCGATCCTACGTCGGACGAAAACGGCACTTCCACGCCTTCCGATTCGCTACTTGAAAATGTTTGGGCTGACACCGCCTGGACGCCTACCTGGGAGAAGGGCGGTCTGCCTTGGAGCCAAGTTGCACGACAGGCCATGCTCGACGAAATTGCAGATCGAGAAGAGAAGCGAGCGCAGGCTCGATTCGAACAGGAACAGAGAGTGCTCCAGGAGGCAGCCGAGGCTGCTGATAGCAGGAACAGGGATCAGAAGCGGGCGCCCTTCAATACACGCCTCACTGTCACCTCGATGGCTGGCTATTTTCAGGACAGGATCATTACCCAAGGCATGCTCCGTGCCATGGCCATCCTCTATGTCGGCCCCAAGCGTCAACCAGATCTCGATAACGACTACTACCTTTCGCCTGTGGTGGCGCCGGCACATCTGCTGGCCGAGTTCCCGCCCGTCTTGTTTATTTGCGGAGAAAAAGATCCTCTATGCGACGACACTGTCATCATGGCTGGTCGCATTCGGGAGGCCAAGCTAGCCAAGAAGGCGGATTTGGAACGACGCAGGGCCATGGCCTCGGCTCGATTCGGCGAAGGTCTGCGCACCACACCCATCTCGTCAACAAGCCATACCAAGCTACCCATCGATCCAATCGAGCTCGAATCGGCAGAGGATTGGGTGCAGATGAGGATCATCGAGGGCTGGAGTCACGGCTTTTTGCAAATGTCGGCCTTGATGCCAGAGGCCAAGCAGGTGATCGGTTTCTTGGGTACTTGGATGTCGTTGGTGTTCGAGGAGTTCCGGGACAAGTTGGACGATGAGAGGGAAAACGCCGAGGCAGAAGCAAGGCAGAAGGTGATCGAGAGTCGCGTGCGTGCAGCAGCAAGCAGGGACGGGTCGCCCTTGATCGGTACGCGTGCCACGCTGGGCAACGATCAAGCCTTCGCCGCCCGAAGCCAGGAAACAGGTTCTCTGGCCGGCCAGAGCAAGGTCAACGAGAGCGACAGCGGCCGCCATGTGATTGAGCCGGCTACCGGCGCGACCCAGGCTGTACAGGAGGACGCAGATGATGAAGCCGAAGGTCAGGATGAGGATGATGACGGACCGATCATGGTGATCCCCAAGAAGCATCGACCGGTCGCCTCGCATGCTTCTCCGTGCAACCGTTCATCGCATCAGCTTGCGCATGCTCAGGCTGCGTCTCCACACACGGATTTCAAGGAGCCTGGGTCTGCTTTGAAGCCAGCGTCTGAGCATCTGACTCTTCCGCAGGTCGCCTCTCTGCGCTCAGAGGATGACCGCGACGGCCGAGCGCACAGCGATGGCGAAACGTCTCGTGCATCCGGCACCTTGGCGCGTCAGGCGCACCTAGCTGCTGTCAATCGCGCCGAGAGCGAAAGCAACCTGCTCGCGGAAGCCACTGCACGCTCTGGCTTCGCAGGCAACGGAAGCAGCACGACAGCGCGGAGAGGCAGTAAGAACGGCGCTTCGTCGCGTATCGACGAAAGGTACCGAAGCATGTTGGTCGAAGAGGCGAGTTTGTTGGCCAGGAGAAGGGACGATGTCTTGTTTGGTCTCGAGGGCAATTCGGCGATTGTGGGGGATGAGGATGACGATATCATCGCCGACGCTCTTCGTGGCGGAAGGTCGGGGCTGAGTAGGGAGATTGGCGCAGCCGAATCGGGTCAAGTGGACGTGTCGAGCAATCGTGGCGGTGGTGCTGACTATGTCGAGTGATTGCTGTTTCCCTTGGACCGTCGTATAGAGTACCGTAGCATTTACTCTGAGTTCACCTCACACAGCGTCTGTGCTCACCGCGTGCGTTTGTGCACCTCCGTGGAGTTGATGAGGCACGGCTGGGATGATTGTGCTCGGGCATCTCAAACAAGTCGGGGGCTGCGACGCTCGCTGCGCCTGTGTGGCGTGGGAATGCGCACGAAGAACGACACTATCACGGACATGGGCACGGTCTATACGACTCGACTTGGGTTTCAATTTTGACCGACACGCATGTCTTGCGCAAAGCTGAGCAAAGCTGAGCAAAGCTGATTGGATGTACGAGAAACACACACTCAGGTCGGCGGTGCGAGGTTCACTTGAAGTCGCCCCAGATATCAGCGAACGCATCATCCTTGGGCTTGCTTGGTAGGGTGGCCGACGTGCGAGCTGAGCCCCAGACGTCTTGAGTGTCAAACAGCGCTCCGGCACCGTTCTTGGATGGAGGATGGGAGGGTGTAGTGTTGGACGACCAGGGGTTGCTGCCAGTGCCAACGAACGCGGCGCTGTTCGAGGCGCGGGTCGCGGACGAAGAAAGATCCAGCGAGCCAAACGACGAGTTGAGTCCTGCGATTCCCGTCGCAGCACCAGCACCAGCACTGCCAATAGATGGCGAGGCCAAGGATGCAAACTCTCCGAATCCGGTGTTGCCGGATACGCGCAGAGCGGGAGCGGAAGAAGCAGCAGCAGGTTTCGCAGCAAACAGCGACATGATGTCGTTCTTGTCCTTGGCGCTTGAACTCGTGGTTGCACTCGTGGTTGCACTCGTGGTTGCACTCGTGGTTGCACTCGTGGTTGCACTCGTGGCAGGTGTGGACGCTGAGGGTTCGTGCCAGTCCAGCTCGAAAATTCCTCCTCCTCCTCCAACTGAAGCCTTGGTTGGCGCAGTGGCTGCTGCTGCTGAAGGTTGCTTGGTTGTTGATGCTACTGGCGCTACCGGTGCTGCTGGTGCTGCTGGTGCTGGTGAGGGAGATGGGTCGTCGAGCAGATCTATTGCCGGAACGGGCTTCTTGGCCGCACTTGCCGAATTGGCACTCGCAGCTGATCTGGCAGCTGCCAACGAAGAGGTGCTAGCCGCGGCAACAGCAGATGGTGCAGCTTCCGCACCGCCATCCAAAACGCTAGGGTCGCTCGGTGGCGGACCATCTTTGGCCCATCTTCTCGACTCGTACTTGCTCCTAATGAACGATTCGATTTTGTGATCCGCAGGGACATGACCAGCTTTCAAATGCGCTTCCCAGTACAAGTTGCATCGACGATTGCCCCATTTCTGTACCGAGTCCATCTGCTCCGGTGTCCAGATGTCGAGGTCGATGCTCTTGACTGCCAGCGTCATTCACAATTAGATTGAAACAGAAATCAGCTGAGGTGTCAATAGGGTATGCTAGCACAGCCGCAGCATACGATCGAGACTAGCAAGAGAGAAAAGACATACCTTTGGAGATGTGTGTGCCCATGGATCGATGAATGCCCGAGCACCGAATACAGAGGAAACAGCCTAGATTCCAACTGGCCCATCGTGGGTCGTTCTTTTTGCAGTCGACGCAGACCTTGTTATCGGCAGACTTGACCAAAGCACGGAGTATCTTGGCATTCGCCTCGGTCTGCTGTCTTGATTGTGTGACGCGCGACATGGCGGACAAGCGACGGCGACAGCGGGGGGCGGGAGCAGGAGCACAAGGACGAGGACAGCTTGTGCGTGGCAGAAGCAAGAAAGGGGTCGCTGGTGGGTTGCGTGATAGCAATCGCCGTGGATCCGAACACGGACGCAGCGTGCGGGAAGCGGGAAGCGCGATGTGTTATTCTGAACGCCGCCCACGACACTCAGACTCACGACTCACACCCGACTCGCAGCCACAAATCTTACCGGCCGAAATACCCTGTCGCCGAGGCGCTTTTCTCGTTGACCATGACTAATGTTGCCGTCGACACTCAAGACCTCACTCACACATCATGGTCCGATACTCGAGCGCGCTGCATGCTTGCTAGAGTCCAGGCTGCCACATCTTCACCAAGCTCAACTGAATTTGTCTACTTATCGACACCGTGTGCGCCCCCGTTGGAGCGGAGGATGGATGAGTTATCGTTTGGAGTTCATGGGCAAAAGGATTGCACGCTTCCTCTGTACTGTGCCCAGTTCACCTTTCTCGCTTGTACGCAGCATGTTATGGTACCACTCTCGCACATCGTCTCTTGCCTGTACAGCCAAGGTGCAGAGAGCAGACGTTGGCGAGTCGGCGTGGACGATAGTTGAAAATCAAGATAGCTGCAAATGAGTGTGGATAGATGGAATGAGTGATTAAGTGTACAAATACAATGTAGTATGGATGAAGCACGATAAAGACGAGGTTGAGGATGCTGCTGAAATGAGCAAGAGCTGCTCAGGCCACGTTGTTGGTATTGACAAGCGCATCAATGAGGATTCGGTCGCAGCTGCAACCGTTCTTGATGTTTTCGAGCAAGCTCAGCTCGGGGGATGTTTTGAAGCTGCCGTCAGCGGTGCTGTCGATCATGGACTGATGAATCTGGTGCAAGGAGCCCGAGAGGGTTTTCCAGTTGCTTTGCCTTTCGCGCAGTGCCTGCAAGCTCAAGTTGGACTCTGGCAAAATAGTTGAGAGCGACGAGGATGCAGATGGGGCTGATGGAGTGGTGGTATGCAGAGGTTGAAGCTTGAAAGTGGTGCCACCTGGAAGACCGGCGATGTCAGTAAACGCTTCGAGCAGCGAGAGATTGTGTCCACGGCCGGCTGAACCTGCCCTACCAGATAAACGCGCGTCGGGGCCGACGGGAGGGGTGATTGGCGACAACTGCGCTTGGCGCAGGTATCGCACAACGCTGCGGAGCGAGTACTGTACTTCGTTGAGGATCGAGAACCACTGTTGTGCCTTGTCCTCGAACGCCTTGGCACCGTGAGCTGGCGTGCTGTCGGCGGCGGGCGAAGCAGGTGTGGTCACGCTAGGATCTGTATGAGCAACGGGAGGCAAGAGCGCACGCATAGAATCGGCAGCTTGCGAGAGGAGCGCGGCGAGTCGTTCGTCGGCTTGCATGAGCAGCAGGATCTGCTGGTCGGTCTGTTGGTTGCGTGTACGCTGCTTGGCTTCGTGCAGTACGGTACGTGCGTCCTGACGCTGTTGCTTGATCTGCGCAAACTTTTCCTCCATGATGGTGTTCTGTAGCTCGGCAGGAAGCACATCAAGGCTAGCCTGTGCGCGATGTTCGGCTAATGAGCCAGTCGCTACGGCACTAGACATGTTGGTAGAGGGTTGAGCCTGTTTGGATGCGGTTGATGGGTTAGGTACTGGATTCGGTTTTGAATATGCGCCAGAGGTGAAATAGGCTTCGAGGGGGAAATGAGGAACAAGATGGGGTGACAACGGCAACGAATCGTGTATGGAGCTGATGTCTGGAGTCAAGCGATGAGCGGAACGACGGCGATAAGGAAGGAGACTGTGACGAAAACGACAAATTTGAGTAGAATAGTGCAAACGATGGTGGACGGAAGGCAAGGCAAAGGAGGAGGGTAGGACATGAATTGAGCCAGAGAGAGGCTGACGAAGGAGGTACAGCGAATGTACATGCATATGCGGAGGAAGCGGAGATCGTACCAGTAGCGCGTGATCGAAGCAGGAGCAAGCAGCCCGATGCTTAATCTGGCTCGGTTAAGCTGAAGCAAGACTTGTGACTGAAGAGCTGCAGCTTGGGCAGAGGCAGCATAGGTTTAGAATACGAGAGGGGCAGGATCGCAATTAAGTTAAGTTTACCTCCATCACGAGAAATCACGCGGATCACAATCACAATATTATCACGAATCACGAATCAAGAATGGAACGCGGGCTGTAAGCAGCTGCTCCGCCTCGATGCGAATTCCAGAAGGTCCTTCACGCTTCAAAAGTGCCTTGAAATGAGCCTTGCGAGGGGCGGTGGCGGCACCTTCACGCTGGTGAATTTTTAATTTTAATCTACGACGAACTGATTCACGATTCTATTTTCTCTCGCATTGCTTTGTTTCACTTTGCCTCATTCACATTTTTAGTGGTACGGTGTAGTGTACAGTACAGTACAATCACGAATCGTGAACACAAAAGACAACATACTTGGCACAGATCGGCAGCTCTGACGTTCAACGGATTGCAAAGCGTTGGTCACGCATTGTATGAGCCGATCTCCTGCTGCCGCAATCGGATCATTGATTGATATTAGCATCGCTCCGTGCGCCTTTGCTGTTCAGCGGCATCAAGTGACTGCATAGCAACGATGCGCTTGCACCGTAGAATGTGCTTTTTGAGAAAACAATACTGTACATAAGTGTGAGAGGGCATACGACGGATGTCATGCAGGAGTTTAGGGTGATGTCGACCGAGTCATCAAAATCTAAGGGCCCAAGCAAGAATCCAAGACGAGAATCGATCGTGGAACGTGATTTACGAATCAAAAATGCAGCAAACCCGTCTGGGTTGTTACTCGACACAAGTTACTCAGACATTCGAATCGCAACTCGAATGCCAGCAGTCAGAGTCGCGAGTGTATTTTTTATATTCGTGATCCTTCACGATTGTTGACAAACATCCGATCAGAAGGACCGAGCATCGGCCGCTGCGGCGGTACACGTACAGCTGAACTCAACGTGGAAGGGTGAGACAATCGTGAATCGTGAATCCGCGCCATGACGTGATAGCACTTTTACCAGCCTCGGCGCGTCTCAGACCTTGTTGCAGACTTTTTCCGTGATCTATTCACGATTGGATGAAACTCAGACAAGATACTGTACACGAGCTGGAACGTTTCCACAGCAGTTGTGTATCTAGTGTTGACTTAGCTAACTGTCGGCCATGCAGCGGAGCTTTTAAGCACGAAACTAAGCGCAGCGCTCATCCGATCAAGCATGGGTTGACCGACTCACTGAAGGGCAGTCCTCGGATTAGAGCCGCGGCTTGAGTCACGAACAACACTCGTGACTAGTGACTGAGATTCGCGCTTTCCTTTCGATCTGATATGCATACCTAAAAGCCTTGTTCCTTCTACGTACTCAATGATGGCCTGCGTTGCATTCTTTCTTCAGCTCTCACAACGTCGCCGTGTGGCTCCACTGGAGCAGTATTCTTTTGTAGCATCGTTTTCTCAGTGTATTTAGTTTTCCACCCCGATCGCGCGCATCTTTAATTCCTACATCGATCATCGACCCTATTCCTGATCCCATTAGGAATACGCAGCAACAGCCGACGCCGCCGCCGCCGCCGCCGCCGCCGCTGCTGCTGCTGCTGCTGCTGACATTCATGCAACATGGCTCGTCATCGCATAGCCAACCCACTTTACGTGGTGGTATTCCACTTTGCCTGATCTGGATTACGCGCGATGTGGTCGAGCGAGCCGAGACGCAATCGGATCGTCTGTGCCGAATCCGTCGTGAGTTGAATCCAAGCCTTAAAATCACGAAAAATGTGCAACGACGCTGCGCCGCAAATCGTGAATCGTGAATGTAGTGCACTGCACGTGATCACGGCATGAGAGAAAAGTAGTGTTAGGCTTTTCTTCATATTTCCGTCTTCCATTGCATATCTGCCGATCGACGCTACCCGATCTGATCTCGAAGAAAGGGTCCAAGATGGCGAATGTGACTGTAACTGTACAAGTCAAGGCCAAAAGCTGAGGGACGTGGCAGCTTCCATCTGGCAACACTGAATCCTGCTGCTCATCATCCTTGTTGCACTCCTTCAACTCGTCTCGAATAACACCAAACAACATGCACAGCACGCTCTCACGACTCAACGCCGTGTCTGCGCTCGCCACCACCATCATCCTGGTGCTGGTGGTCCTCATCGATGTTACCCGTTCCAACTCGCACAAGCCCACGGGTCAAGTGGTGATCAACCAACTCGAACTGGTTCGTGGCAAGGCGGCGTGGCATATGGATCGAAGCATTCAAGACTTTGTCCAAGTGGATTTCAACATCGATGCCGACTTTGCGCCGTTGTTCGACTGGAATACCAAGCAGGTCTTTGTCAGTCTCAGCGCTAGCTACGATTCGGCCAAACATGTGAGTTGATGCGTTTACACGAGCCTCGGT
>NC_026481.1:600542-604036 GCF_000328475.2 Mycosarcoma maydis
ACGAGGTCGTCATCTGGGATCGCATCCTGCGCAGCAAGCAAGACGCTCACGTCGCTCTCAATACAGCCAAAAACAAGTACGGCTTTCGCGAAGTCAGCCGCAGCTTCAAGTGAGTCCTCTTCACCTCGCAACCTTCTGGCCTGCTGCTCCTTTGCTCACCGTCGTCATCTCGACTCCGAATCTGCACAATCCTACAGAGACATCACCAACACCACTTTTACCCTCAAATACAACATCATGCCCAAAGTGGGTCTGCTCCATTACGCCGACGAATTCACCTCCCAATCCATCCCGATCCCGCCCAAACAGCTGCTCCCCAACGGCCAACAACCTAAGATCCAGAGATTGTACTACTGAAGCACACTTTATAATTGCTCTCTCAACATTCCACCATGCCAGTACGCCATTCACGATTGCCACGCGCACTCATTTTCGTGTTCCCCGTTCAACCGCCCATTCGTATCCACTTGCTAACAGAAAACGGACACTCAAGCACAACACACGGCGCTGCAGATGATACAGACCAGTTTTTCATTGACCTCATGCCCATCACTGTACACAGAATTCGCAGGGCCGACATGCGGATCAAGATCAGCCAAAAACGTCAAACAGGTTTTTGCGCTTCTTGGCGGCCGCTGGCTTGGACGCCGGAGCGGCGCCCAAACGTTTGCCGGCTCGTTTGGCGGGCGTCGATGCAGCAACACCGATCTTCGCCCTTGACGCCTTGGCGCGGCTTCTCGGCGCTTCGTCCTCGGACGAAGAGGATGATGAAGAATCACTCTCCACGTCATCGTCGTCATCGGAAGCGACTGAACGAGTCGCTGCTACAGGTGTTTGAGCGGCCGATACTGCTGGCGTGTCTGTGGCGCTGCCGCTATCGTTGCCATTTCCGTTGAGCGCTGGCTGACTGGCGAAGAACGGTGTCTGGCTGGACATGCTCTTCGGTGTCGATCCACCAGTACTCAACGGCGATCCTGGCTGCGACAGGTTCTGACGCAGAATTGCAGGCTTGAGCTCCGACAGTCTTGTGAATGGCGTCGACTTTTGACTGTTGTTGCCCGTCCCATTGCTTGGTCGCGACGAGATCGGCGTCAGCCCACGTAGAAAGGGATTGTCCGGCGTAGGCAGACGTTGCGATGCTTTGGTTGCGCTGGGCGTCTTGAGCTTGCCAGTCGCATTCTTGGCGCGCGAAGCGCTCTTTTTCGAGACATCCGGCTCGGACTCGGTCTCTGAGTCTGTTGATGAAGTGTCCGAATCGGACGAAGACGCTTGCTTGTCCGCTGATGTGGTAGATGGCTTGCTCAAGGTGGACTTGGCTTGCTTGGCAGAATCGCGTCGACTTGATTTGGTCGTCATCGGCTCAGCATCGCTCTGACGATCCGAGTCATCACCGCTGCTATGGCCATCACCCGAAGAGTCTGAACTTGTAATGGATCCAGATCTTGACCTCGAGTTTGAGCCCGAAGTACGCTCGTCAGCGCCAGCGCTTGTGGCTTGCTCTGCTAGCTTGATCTTGCGCTTCCTCTCTTCCAGTTGCTGTGCTGCAGTGCTGTGCTGTGAGCAAGTGTGCGAGAGCATCTCGTCGACATCCATGTCGTCGTTGGCACGCGGCACAGCCGAAAGCATCGGACTAGTCGCAAGCTCAGCCTCAGAGGTTTCTGAAGGCGCTCTAAGCCCGATGTCAGACGCTGGTGGAGACTGGAACGAGTCCGGATGAGCCGGCGAAGACGGCGTCAGCGCAATCTTGGGCTCAGCATCCCGCTTTGTCGCGCTCGTTTTGGTCGACTTGGTATCGGACGCAGCTACGGCCTTGTCGTTCTGACTGCTCCGTGTCGCGCGGATTGCCGGCTTGGCACGCGAAGCTGCAACCGCTGGCGCTGCGTGGCTAGACGACGCTTCGACTCCCGAGGGTGGCGGCAATTCAGGCTCCGGCGTTAAATGGGCCAAGACGACAGCTTCCGCCGACGATCTCTTGCTGGCAGTGGTCTTGGACTGCGCGTGTTTGCTCGCAGCCATCGCGGACCCCGCCTCCTTCTCTTTGTTCGCTGCCAGTTGAGTTGGGTCGATCTGGTTGGCGACACCGTTGAAATCTCCAGAAGCACCCTGACCTGTGTTTGGAGCGACACTGGATTGCTGTGAATTTTTCGTGATATCTTGGCTCTGAGAAAAGTCAATGGTGGGCGCCCCAAACTGTTTGGCGAGCCAATCAGTCAGGACCCGGGAGAGCTCTTTGTCCTTCTGACTCTTGGGTTTCCTATTACGGATCAAAGCTAGGAGGTCGAGGATTGTTTGTGAGCCACCTTGCCAGATCGGGCAGTCTTGACTTTCGTGCGCCGGAGTAGCGCCACAGGCGATACACGTGTCAGCCGCCACGGGCACGGCGGTAGATTTGGTTTCAGCGTTTGAAGCACGCGGTTTGGAAGCCGGTTGTTTGTAGACGGCTGGTTGCGAAGCTGAGACTGTCTCTGGTTGAGTCGTCTGAAGAGCAGACACGGCCGAGCCTGCCGAGCTGGCAGAGCTGCTCGGCATTGGCGCGTCCGCGACATGGTCGGCAGCGGCACAAGTGGCAGCCTCGTCCTTGTCAGATTGCGAAGAATCTGGGTGGTTCAAGTCACTACTTGTCATGGATCCTGGTGGTGGTGCCTGAGCCTGCTGTTCGACTGCGAGTTCATTCGTCGCCTCCGCCTGAGCCACACCGATGGTCCCGGAGGCAGCGGCAGCAGCCGCAGCGGCGTCCGCCTTAGCCTGTGCCTCGGCAGCCTTTGCAGCCTTAGTTGGACGGCCGAGCTTCTTCTTTGGCGGTAAAGGCGCTGCTTTGGGGGCGTCGCTTGTGTCCGCTGAAACGATGGATCCGTGTGCTTGTGCGCTGGATGCAGGCATATCGATGGCTTGCGAGAGACTAGCATTCTCGGCAGCAGCTTCCGCAATCGGTTGCGCAGCCTTGGATGGCCGACCAAGCTTCTTCTTCGGTGGCGCAGGTGCAACTGGTGCAACTTCTGAGACAACAGGCGCAGCATCGGTAGAAGATGTCGGCACGCGAGCAGCTGGAATGGTCTCGGTATCAGCAGCTGTAGTTGGCTTGCAAGCTTTTGTCCCGCGAGCCTTCTTCGCTGGAGAAGCTCGAGCGTCTAAGGCCTTTGGAGCCTCTTCAGCAGATGCTGGCGTGGCGCTGGTTGCACCATCTTGTGACGCTTCGAGCGATGGCGCGGCAGTCTCTGCTTCTGCGCTTGCCTTTTTAGATGGGCGTCCTCGTGGCTTGCTAGTCACGGTCGACTTTGCAGCTTTCGTCGGCCCAATAACGGTACTCTCTGACTGCTCTGGCAGCGTGGATGCAGCATGCCCGTTGAGCTCAGGCGGCCTCACCGCAGTGTCAGTGGACTCTGTTGCTGAGGCTGCTGGTGTTGCCACGTTGTCACCAGACGCCGCATCTATGGACGCGACGGTTTGCTGCGAAGGTGCCATTGGTGTGTCAGCCTCGGCCGCTGCAGATGTAC
>NC_026481.1:604136-609325 GCF_000328475.2 Mycosarcoma maydis
TCCTTGATCGGCCGCTGGATCCTGAGTGGTTTTCCGCGTGGTTGAGACAGCGCTCTTCTGTGCAAGACCGCGTCTTGGCGTTTCTGGTGAGGCTTGAGTCTGACTAGCGGCTGCATCCTGAGTAGCTCCAACAGATGTCGAGGCTAGGCTCTTGCTCGCACGGCTGCGTTTCGGCGTTTCAGCACGGCCTTGCGTATCCTGATCAAGTTGCAAAGCTGGCGGCGCAAGCGTGTCTGGAGCCGAGACCTCGAATACCGAAGCTGCAGGAGCGCGTACGCTCTGCGATTGATCCACGCCCGGCTCAAAGCCTGCAGGTGCATTTGAAGCTGCTGCAGGTGCAACCGATATGCTCGCTGCTCGGCCACGTGGCTTCTTGGCGACCGGTCGATTCGGAGAGGCGAGCGATTTCTCGGGCGGCGAGTTGTCAGTGCGCTTGCGCTTGGCAACTGGCTTCTTGACAGCAGGTGGAGATGCGTGCGATGCTGCGGGCATTCCAGCAGGCTCGCGATTTGCAACGGCCTCTGCCGGGTGTCCGGGCGACTTGGATGGCATTGGCGACGCCAGATCCGGCAGAAGGCGCGCAACGATGGATGCGGCATCCTCGCGATCCTCCCACCGAGTCTTATTCATGGTGACATCAGAGGCGAGCGCTGGTTGCGGAGGAGCCGCTTTGATGGAGCTCTTACGGCGCGACCTGGCGCGTGGTGCTCCGTTCACCGAATCGGGTTTGGCATGAGTAGGAGTCGGAGCGTCAGAACGTGCTAATGCTGCCGATTGGTTGGGTGTAGCAATTTGCAAAGGATGGATAAGGGCTTGCGTGGCTGCACCATTTGTCAGCGGGTGCGGTGGCGGTGTGGCGGACTGTGTCGGGGATACGAAAGGTTCATGTGTGTGTGTCAAGGGAATCACACGGACCTCGAGCTTGGGGGTGAGGTTTGCATGCGCCTCAAAGGCTCTGAGGTCGTGCTCGTCGTCCAGATCGCAGACGACGCCGTCAGGATTGACGTAGCTCATCTCGATGCTAGCCGAAGGTGCGAATTTGAACTTGGATCTTGCCATGCTCTTGAGAAGTGTCAGGTCGCGTGGGAACGAATCATCGTGAAGTCGCTCAAAGCCACGATGCGCTGGACCGCTGAAAAGGATCACTGCAGGTGAGAAAACATGATCTGTCCGGGGCGAGGCTTGCGAAGATCGAAACGTAAACGGCGAGACGGTGCCAAGCTGCGAACGGGCTGTCGTGCGATCGATGGGCGTGGAGGGCAGCCTATCGTCATTGTCATTGTCGTGGGCGTTGGCGTTGAGGCTGAAGCTTACATTGGAAGTCCTTCCGCCTCGTCTCCTCTTTCGAATCTTGGCCATATTCGAGTTGGCAGCGGCTTGCGCCGCATGGTGGCTTGGCGAATCCATGTCGGTACTGATATAGCGGTGTTGGACCACTACGGCTCTTGCATCAGCATACGCATCGGCATCAGCATAAGCATGACAGTAAGCGCACCGCGTTTCTTGATGTGCGGCTCGGCTGTTCGTTCCAAGAAGAACGGCAGGAGGACGACAAGCTAGTTTAAGCACCTGGATGGAACCACGGAAGGAGCATCATGTACGTGCGATGGCCCGACTAGAGTCACGAGCGTGAGTTGTTAGTAACTTTTAGCAGACCGAAAAAACCACAAACAAGTTCTCGAGCCTCGAAAAATTTCGTAATTCGTCATTCGCGATTTACGACTCACGATTTACGATTCGTTTTCTCGTGTCTCGTTGCTCAGCCTTGCACAAGTCTCGATCTCACAAGACTTTTAAAAACTAACAAACACACACGTGACGACGTGACGAAGTGCAAGTCATGAATGCAACTTGTCCGGTCACAGATGATCCTTCGGATCAATCACTCACGGGTCGTCGTTGGGATGGGCTGCGCCTCGATCGAAAACAAACTCAGGGTGAACGACAAATGATCGAGACGGGTTGCATTGGTGTTGCGGGTATGACGCTGATCTGAGTCGACTCGATGACAAATACAGTAACTACATGGGATAATCCAGGAAGAGCGATGCGATCAGCACAGAATGCCGTCGCGAGTAGAAGTGCCGTTGCGTGGTCGATCTGAAAGCGTGCTTCGTACGACGGGAGGCGAGGAGCAACCGGTAGGCTTGGAAGTGTTGTACAACTTGTTTGTGCCGGGAGATGCACCTCTGTGAGAAGAAGAAGAGAATGCACCACAAGACGATGATGCTTCGTCCTGCTCCATCTCGGCGCTGCTGCGTTTGATGCCGCCACGTGAATTCTCCTGGCGCACAAAGTCGATGGCCGCCATAGCCGACTGTGGCGGTGATGGATTTGTACGTGCATTACTGTCTAAATGTGCAGGACGCTGATGCATCGATCCGGAGCTATGACGCTGGTGTGCATGCTGTTCGGTATCGATCGTTGCCCGTGCAGCGGGTGCTGGTTGCCCAGACGGTGTTCGGAAGTCAGCACCTTTGCTGGTATCGTGCGAGTAGGGTGAGCGCAAGATGGCCGGGTCCGGATGCACAGCGTCATTGCCCAGTTTGAGCAGGCTGGCAACAATGTAGGCGCGGTCGAGCGTTTCCCTGCGGTACAGATCTACGCCAAAGCCGCCGCCCAAATGCAGTCGGACGCTGTAGAAGTCGTACATGCCATTGCGCTGCCTGAGACGCACGTCTTCCTGCACAAAGATGGTGCCTGCTGCTGGCGTCATGAGACGAGCTGCTGGCGTGCTCATCACCACTTCGGCAGCAGCTGGGACTGCCTGCGGGATTACACCGACCGGATCGATGAGCGAGCTCCAGATCTCTTGCAGTCGACCCGTCTCGGAGGGGTGGACGAGTTCGAACAAGGAACGCTCGTTGAGCTCGCTTGGCTGGTAACCTAACAAAGCAGTGCACTCTTCCGAGATGCGAGCGCACTGCAGGTTGGTCGAGCAGATCATGGTGACCACCGCCGAGATGACGCCCTCGGATGTGTCAGCCGCCGAACCTGTCATGTGCGGGCTAGCAGAAGACTGCGAGGCATGGTGGGAGCCGTTGGCGTGAGGCTGATGTTGCTGGTAAGGGCTGTATGGTTGATGCTGATACGGCTGAAACTGCTGCTCGTACGAGACAGAGTGCGAATGATGTCGCCCGGGCATCTGATGCGAAGGTGCGAGCGCACGTGAGCCGTCCTGTTGGTAAAAGGATGAGGATGAGGATGAGGACGAGGGGGGACCTGCTGCGTACGCGCTCGAGATGTCCATGGGGTGGCGGACATGGTCAGGTCGCGAGTAAGGGTAGCTGGAAGCAGAGACCGAGTTGGACGCACTGCGCGGATGCGCTGCTGAGCCGTGCGTACGACCCGAGACGTGCATGACGGTGCTCGAGGAGAGCAGCGGCGGCGACATGAGCTGGTTGTTGCGCGAGGGGGAGCGAAAAACCCCTGATTCGGAGGTGGGTGACTGGCGAGCGTACGAGGCGGAAGCGGGCGAACCGGAAATGTCGCTCTTGGCTTCGATCGTCTGCAAAGTGGTGACGCCTGCTTGAGATGAAGGACGATCCTTGAGACGAGGTCGACCCCGCTTCTTGTGCTGTACATCGACGCAAGTGCTGCTCTTACCTAGGTTGACACAGCGACGGCATGGTCTGCCGACGTCGCAGGCCAGATGCGCGCGTTTGCAGTTGAGGCACGCCGAGGGCACATGCGCCTTTGCTTGCTTGCGCCCGGATGGAGACGGATCGTCCATGGCGGCGGAATGGAGACCAGAAGGAGAATGATCGGTCTTGAGAGGTCTGCTGGAGCCAGCTAGGTCGCCGATCTGAGCAGAGAGTGAAAGCGGCTTAGCTTCTTGACCCGATCTGCGCGGCTCGTCTTTCGAAGCTCGAAAGGACGAGACTTGCGCATTTTGACCAGCTTGGTATTGTGTGGGACGTCCGTGCCAGGATGTTGGGGATGGCAGACTTGCAGATAAGGAAGGCAGTTGGAACAAGCTGTTGCTCGAGCCTGAGCTTGACAGAGGCGGGAGGATGCGCGAAAAGGAGGAGGATCCGGCACCATCGGACGGTCCTTGTTCGAGCGGAGGTGAGCGAGGCGCATTCCAGAATGAAGCAGCGGGTTTCCGGCTGTGATCGAAACAGCTACTGCTGCTAGCATTGCTGCTGTTGTTGTTGTTGTTGTTGTTGTTGTTGTTGTTGTTGTTGTTGTTGTTGTTGCTGCTGCTGCTGCTACTGTTGTTGTTGAGATTGTTGCTGCTACTGTTGATGATGTTGTTGCTGTTGTGGTCGTTGTTGTTGTTGTTGTTGTTGTTGTTGTTGCTGCTACTGCTAGATGCGTATGATGCTGCAATGGGGTGATGGTAAGAGTGAAGCCGAGAAAGAAAAGGTGGTGGCAGAGAAGTCACTGATGATGAGCCAGCTGAAATTGAAGGAAGCATGGGCGGCGAGAGCGGTTGTCGTGGCAGATTCGACGACGGGAGGGAATCATTCAATTCGCGGGACAGAGACGGGCTCAAGGGTGGAAGTCTGGGTTCGCGTGAAGCGCGGCGGTTGTCCGAGTCTGTCATGGTGGCGCTGTGAAGAGGCCGGAGCAGAGGAGGAAGCGCAAGCGAACCAGCAAAATCGCGAAATCGATTCAAGGCCACAGATGAAACGCGCAGGAAAGGCGAAGCCCGGATCTGTCGACCCGGGAGCTGCTTGTGGTTGCTCGCAGCCGCCGAGTGCAAGCGCAAGTGGCAAGCTAGTTTGGATGCTTGGTGGTGTTAGGCTAGGTGAATAGCTGGACAATGCTGGACGGATGAGGGCAGCGAGGCAACAAACGTTGAGCTACAGTCAAAGTATCGTTGGTGAGGTTTTGTTGCTGTGAGAGGGAAGATGCTGCGTTTTGATTAGCCGTAGCAAAGTGGAACGGATGGTACGACCAATGAAAAGGGATGGTGGCAACAGGCAGACGATGGTGTTTGTTGTCAAGAAGCTACCAGGGACAGAGACACAGAGAGCAGGAGGAGCAGGAGGAGCAGGAGGAGCAGGAGGAGCAGGAGGAGCAGGAGGAGCAGGAGGGAGCCGAGAGAAACAGAAACGACGGTAGCAAACCAAAACAGGCGAATAGCAGGGAGCAGCCAAGGCGGGAGGAAAGGAAACAAGGTTGGGAGGATTTCAGTCGAGGGGCCAGAGAAGGGCGAAGGGGGAGGAGGGAGGAGGGAGGAG
>NC_026481.1:609425-625082 GCF_000328475.2 Mycosarcoma maydis
GAGTCAAGTGAGAGCGAGAGAAAGAGGAGAGAGAGAAGCCCAAGCTGGACGCTTGATTGGTCGATGGATAGCACAGACAGTACGACATGGCATAGACAGACAACTCACGTCCTGTGACTGTGTTGGCGGCAATTGTTCCTCTCTGACTTGGCGGACGCCCACGAGCGTGGATTATGCAAAGTTCAACGTAGGACAAAGCGGGGCAGCAGCAGGAAAAGCCGAAATCAAGGACGTGGGGTCGTGGGTTGTGGTGCATCCCCGCAGCAAACAACTCACACTCTCACTCACACTCACACTTATGCTTGTTGACCAAATCATCCAATTCGTGAATCTAAACTGACGACTCACCACAACGACTCACGACTTGAGTCGAGCTGATTCACGATTCACGATTCACGATTCACGATTCACGATTCACAACACACGACTCACGACTCACGACTCACGACTCACGATTTACAATTCGAGGCTGCTCTGGGGCACACGGAAGCCGAAACACAGATTTGGCTAGCAGTCAGGCAAAAGCAGGAGCATGGGCGCAGCTCATGCCTGCTAGCGTGGCTCCAAGCTTGCTTGACAACTCTGCGGAGAAATTAACAAACTTACGCGAGACCACCGAGAGCGGGGAGAAAATTCTGACTCACAGACTCACGACTTGGCTGATAAGTTAAGTCAAGTTTATTACTAATAATACCCGCGAGGCCAAATCGTGAATAGCAAGCACAACAGCACAACAGCACAACAGCAAAAAAAGCACAAAATGAAAATAACCTAGCGTTCGTCGTGCGTTGCCACGCCGCTGAGACGGACCGAACCGATCAAGAAAGAGTTTGTGAGTACGTCTCGGGTGGTCACTTCGGTCAACTCGACCTTACTTAGACCCCATCTACTGCACAGTGCGGGTGAGGACCTCTCTGGAGCGTACGATACCTTTTTCGGCGCTCGTCCGGTTCATCCCATCCATCACAGATAACGATTCTCTCGGCCAAAGGCGACAAATTTGCCCGACCGACCGAAACACCACCGAGTACAGCAGGGGACACGCCTGATGCGTTGTACGTATGGCTTGTGTGGTTGCAAGGCAGCACAGTGGCGCAGGATGTGCAGATCTACCTTGCCCCTGGTTTCTGAGCGCTTCTCATTTCGATGTGACGGGCGACGGACGATGAGCGAGGAGTGTTTCGGGTCATTTCTCTCATCTGTTCGTTCCCAATTCGTACATTTGTGCTCAATTTCGCGGGGGGCGGAAGATTCCTTCTGCTTTGGATTCCTTTTACTCCTACCCAAAATCGTGAATGAGATCGGGGAAAAAAAGGACCAGACGGAAAAGGGAGGAAAAAAAAAGAAGAAAAACCAAGGAGAGCGAATTTCACCAGCGCAGTTGAATCCGTTTGGCTGCACCCTTGCTCTTGTCAGTCTTAACCACGAATGGCACGCACGGAGCTGAGAGGGCCGACGTGGTGCTTGGCATCAGTCTATTCGTGATTCACGATTCGTATGCACTCGTGAGTGGTAAATCTCAAAGATCAGTTGACCTTGCCGCCCCGCTTGATCGCTCAGATCTGGCCATTGCACTGTTGATACGTTGGCGTCCGTCGAGATACAGACTCCGCCTCGCAACTATCAACTGGGTGTGTGACTCGCGACTCGTGACTGCGCCGAGAGAGGCGGATGTTCCCCCACGTCGAGAGGGGAGTGGCTCCCTTGGCCTAATGAGGTACTTCCCTGAGCACAGAAGGATTGAGCGCATTTCTTTTGCGTTTGCGTGTGTGCTTAACCGCGTATCCTCTACATCGGCTTTTTTGACATTTGTGTTCCGAAGTTGCCGAAAAGCGGGAATGCACAGTGCACCAAGGCACCAGCATGGAGGGCACCAAGCACCAAGGCGAGGAATGTCGTGTTAGACTTGTGTCTGCCACTTCCAATTCACGATTCATTTCTCTCGGTGTCTCGCACGTTCGTGGTTGGTTCGAGCTGCGAGTAAGAGGGGCGTGGACTCATCTCTGCTCTGAAACCAGCTTATCTGGAAAAAAAAAAAAAAAGGCAGATTCAAATTGAGGTGTTAAAATGGGGCGGCTGGAGCGGCAAGATTCACGAGGTCAGCTGTCAGCTGTCACCTGTGATTACAGTGATAAACGGCCGAGTCGAGTGTTGATGCCAGCTGTAGTCATCGGCGATGCGAAAGGCTACGATGCAGTCCCTCGTGTCGAGCGACGGAAGGTCACCCTTGCAACGGTGCAGTGCCAGACACCAAGTGGCAAGTTTATGATCCATTCTTGCACTCTCGAGGCGAGTGTGCGAGGCCAATTCACGATTGAGCATGTACGGAGCAAACATGGAGGGTGACACCTCAATGGTGCTGCTTGTACTGCGCTGAGGGCATAGACGTATCGAGTGGCTGCGGTTTGGCGAATCGGTGAATCGGCCAATTGAGTTGCACGATCGATCAGCGATGAACACAGCGATCGAATTGTGATATTCACGCACGAATCGTGAAATTAATTTGGGTTTAGATTCAAGGACAAGCTTTATTTCGGCATGGCTCGCTGACTTGTTTGCCACTCACTCACGACTCATGACTAGGTTACCTCACGCATCGAACCCTTTGGTGCTTGTGATCAACAAAGATAGAATAACTAATTGTTTCTTTCGTAAAAAACAATCAAACTGAAAAAAGGGTCTCTTTACTCACTGAGTTACGACTCGCGTCTGACATTCAAGATTCACCCACTGACCAACTCACGTTTCTCATGTCTGCCTGTTGACAAGTTAGTCGCTTTCGCCAGATGATGATTCTATTCAAGATGCACTCACGACTCGTCATGTGTCTTCAGTGGATCGGCTGACGACTCACGACTGGTCGGAAGAAGCATATCACCCAGCCTATGTTTACGATAAATGGTTCCATCTTTGTGATTCGTGACTGGAGCTGGCGTGAGGCTTGATCAGGGTTTCTCTTCCGAGTTTTAGTTCGCTTTTTCCGCGAGCTGAGCCAGAGTGACAGAACGCCAAACCAACCAGTCAGCCAACCTCCAAGAGCCGATCCGCCGCGCCTCGTCTCGCCTCGCCTCACCTCGCCTCACCTTGGCTTGACTCGACTCGCCTAAACGGCGAGGATCAATCTAAAATCACAGAATCGTCAATCGAACGCACACACGCACACACGCACACACTCACATGGTTCACCTCAGCTCCCGTAAACAGCAGCACAAATCACGAGTGGCAGAAGCGTGACTGTGCCATTGCGACAGTCACTGAGACTGTGACTGTAACTGTGATTGTGATTGTGACTGTGACTGTGACTGTGACTGTGACTTGGGCTCCCTTGCTGGATTCTACAAATCTCGGCTTTGCGTTCTCGAGCGGCGGCGCATTGGACGGCGTCGGCAGACTTTCATAGTTTAAAGTATCATTCACGTTACCCTTTCGTGTTTTCTGGCCGCTTCTTCCGCTCGGCGCTGTCTCCGTCCGCTCGTCGTCACCGTCACCGTCATCGTCACCGTCATCGTCACCGTCACCGTCACCGTCACCGTCACCGTCACCGTCACCGTCATCGTCACCGTCACCGTCACCGTCACCGTCACTTTTATCATCATCATCGTCGTCGTCTTCGCTCGGTCACTCTCAGTAGGATCAAATCACCGTCTTCATCTGATCTGTTGCACTTTACTACGCACGTAGCGTCGGATATATCGATTCTCACACACGCCATCACACTTTCTCAGCGCCGTGGCGTCGGTCGCTCAAACTCACCCCTCACCCGCAGTCTCGCGGCCACTCATCCATTGCATTGGCCGCTCGCTTCCTCCATCTCGACACCTTTTCCGGCCGCACTTCATCTCGCGCTCGTAAGGTTGTGGGAGCGCGAACGTCCACCTACACGCCGCCGCTTTCAGGCGCCTCGGCCGCTCAGGCACGCTTTCTGAGCCTAGCCATCACCGCTTGTCCGCCTTGGCGTTCTGACAGAGCTGCAGCTGGCTGGCTGGCGTGCATCCTCGTTATAGCTCGATCCATCCTTGGCAACAGCCCGACTCTCTCTTTGCTCGCATTCGACTTCGGCTTGCACCACATCTCGGCTTGCACTTCATTCTTCGCACGCTCCAACCAGGCAAGCCGTTGCTTGCCTTTGATTGCCCTCGTTTGCTTCTTGCAGCTTGCTTCATCTCACACCGCCCGTCCCCACTCGGAACCTCATCGCTCCTGCTGCCGCTGCCGCCGCTCCCCCGGCAGCCGCCTCGTCCTTCTTCACACTATCCTCGATCACACCCCAAACTTGCAACCGCTCAAGCGCCCTCAAGCGCCCTGGAGCAGCGTCTTCAACAACTTACACCTAAACCCAGCCCCAGCACCGCCACCCCTCCTTGCCTCTCACCCCAATCAATCCGACCTCTCTCTGTGCGTGGTGTAGATGGCCTCCTCTAGACCGCCTTTGCCCTTCTCCCAGTGCCAAATTGGCTTACAGTAGCGCTCCAACCCGTCTCACCCGCCAGCTAAGCCAGCAGATCCGGTCGGCAGTCGTCGTTGCATCTTCTCGCCTATCCTCCATCTCGCTGCGTTCAACTCCCTCGCTTGCTCGACATTACCGGCCACACATCTACGGCTTCAGATACTCCTGCAGTGCAAAAGCCTCACATCGGCCATTTCATCAGGCATGTTTCAGCCGACCTGGTCCCAAGAGGCCCACGCACAACCGCCGCACCAACTTCATCCCCAAGAAGGCTCCTCGCTTCCCAAAGACATGCAACTTCCCCAGCAGATCCAGTACGACCCTTCCCAAATCTCACACCAGGCACCAGTCCACCAGCTCTCCGAGTACGATGCCTCAATATCCCAACTCCCCAATGCAGCACCACCAGATCCTTCCGCCTATCCCTTTTCCATCCAACCGCAACAGCATCGCGATACACACCTGGCTCATAACGATCCCCCCTATTCAATAGCTCAGCAGCACAACCGCTTTGACGACCCGATGTCAGCCTCGGCAGATTTGTCCGCCGCCCGTCCTGATTCCATGCAATCCGTCGCCTCTCTCTACCTCGATGGACAGACCATGTCGGTCGACAACGCCAGCTTGGACCTAGGTACTTCTCATCACTCCAACGACTATCTCGCCCAGCATGATGACCCGTCTCGTTCGCGACCACCAACAGGCTCCGAACAAAATTGGTCACACCATACCCTCCCCTCCAACCAAGCTCATCACGATGCATCTGCCACAGGCGCTCTAGCAGGTCCACACAGAGCCGCTCGCCCTGCAGCGCTCAAGATCGATATGCCTTCCGTCGTGTCCAGAGGCGTGCACGACACGACTGCATCAACAGGCACCGATCCCGTCTCAGCCGAGCCTGGCAGTGCAACCACTCCACATGCGCTCCAAACGCGTTTTGCTCCTCTGCCGCAGCTTCCACCATCCATGTACGACAACCAGCCCATGTTGCAGCAGCATTCGGATTCCGCCAACTCTACCACCATGCACGATGCCCCCGCCTCATCTGGATCCGCTCTCATGCCCGCGTTTGGTACTGAATCGGCCTACTTTGCTCAAGCTTCGGCTTTGGGGAGCCCGGCCCTAGCTCATCAAGCCCCGGACCACATTCTCAACAGTCCTCGTCTCCACCAAGCTGAAAGTCTCGCTGGCGTGCCCGGCGTTCCAGAGAGGCTAGGCCCATCCGCCGCCCATCTCGGCGTGGCCGTGTCTCCAAGCTCCCCCATGATGTCCCAGCTCAGCGCCGGACACTACAGTCCCACCTCCACACTCTCTGGCGCGTTCTCATCGCGTCCTGGCAGTCGACCCGCCAGCCGTGGTCTCAAGTCCGTCGCCAGCTTCACCTCGTCTGCTGGTACTGGCACTGGCACTGGCACCGCCTCTGGTAGCGAGGCGCATGCCACCGGTCGTCCGCGCTCGAGTTCGGGCAGCGGAGTTGCACCTCGTCCCATATCGGCCTTGACGAGGACCACGAGCATGCAGAGCGACATCGCCTCTTTCCAGGCCGCTTCCCCACAACCCGCTTTGACGCAAAGCCGTAGCGTGCAAAACTTTGGTCAGATGCAACACCCTTCAATGCCAGGTCCTCTCTCCAGCCCACGTCCTCCAGCCGCCGCAGGTGGCACAGAACCATGGAGCCCTGCTCACTCTCACATGGCTCAGTCACATAGCTTCCGTGGTCCTTATTCCGGCCCAGGCTTTCAGACGCCACAGATGCAGCAGTTCAGCCCGACACTCACATCGCCAGCTCAGTCTCAGTATTCACCCCATACACACTTTGGCTCAAACTCGTCAGGTATGATACCCTTCTTCTCGCCGTCGATGGACACCATGCAGCACTTTCAAGCGTCGACTGGTCACCCCGCCGAGAGTTTCGACATTGCTGGTTTCAGCGAACAGCGACTGTCGTCTGCCTTGGCCAACAGCGCTTCTATCAGTGGCGCTCCTCCCTCAGCGACAACACATCAGCGCGAGGGTCACAGCACACCGACGATTGTGGAAGAGGAGGAAGATGTACCGCAGAGACAAACCCGAGCGACGGTGTTGAGAACCGCACACACAGACGTCCGCATCGAGCCTGGCTTTCAATCGCATCCTGCCGCGCACCAACTTCAGCATCACCATCCGAATTTGCAGCAGCTCCAGCATCCACATTCGATGCGCCAGCACCAGCCGCCTCACCCGCTGCCGCAGCTCTTGCCGGGCCACCTTCCGCCCGCTTTGCATCGATCGCATTCGGATCAGCTATCAGGTCTATGCATGGATGCGCCACCCACGTTTCGCAACCAGATGTCGTACCCACCGCACATGCGACCCAGCCTGTATCAGCAAGTCTCGATGGCCGAAATGGATCAGTTGCGTCAAATTCACGGCCTTGGTGTTACCGAGCGCAACTTTGGCGATTGCTCAGCTTTTATCCAAGATTATGTACGTCAGTACATCTCGACATCTAGTCGACTCGGCCTCGGAGAGAGAAATGTGCTCATCATGACCACAAGGGTTGCACAGAAGAGCTACGGCGCCGAAAAGCGATTCTTGTGCCCGCCACCTCTCGTCATACTGATCGGAAGTAGCTGGTGGAACGTGTGCCCGGCTTCGACACGTCCCTCGCCGTTTGCACCTGCTGGCGCTGCCGATCCCGATCAAGCCGCACCCACTGTACTCTCACCGCCTCGTGTCACCATCAATATCAGCGGCGAACCGGGCGTGCAGGATGGTGCGCTCGAATGGGCTTCCAGCAGCGGTCGTCTCATTGACGTGGGCAACCCGTCATCCGAGATGGCCATTTCGGGCCGATGCATAGGGAAACAGCTCTACATCTCCGATGTGGATGAGAAGAGGCGTCACGTCGAGGCGCTCGTCGCCATATCCGTGCCTGGTTCCTCGCCCATGGATCGACGTCTGCTCGGCACTTTCCCGAGTCGGCCGATCAAGGTGATCAGCAAGCCGAGCAAGAAGCGACAGTCGTCCCGCAACACGGAACTCTGCGTCAACCACGGCTCTGTTATCTCACTGTTTCATCGACTTCGATCCCAGACCGTGTCGACGCGCTATCTGTGCGTCTCGGGTGCACCGTCTTGGTTCAAGGGCTCGGACAACCAGCCTTTCCTCAACATGAACCCTCGCGACCAGAAAGGGTCCGAGCCGCCGAGCTGCTTCGTTGCCAAAATGTCGAGCTGGGACCCTTTCATCATCTATCTGGTCGATCCAAAGAAGCGAGCCGATGCAACACCGTCCGAGCCTGTGCAGCCACCTGTCAAGGGCTATCCTCCGCCGCCTCCCAACGCTCTACCCACGACCGGCTTGACCAGCTCGCAGATGACGATCCACTACAACCAGCCTATCGTGCTCCAGTGCCTTAACACGGCTGTCGTCAGCCCCGTCATGGTGGTGCGCAAGGTGGAGAAGGGCACCACGGTGCTGGGTGGTGCCTCGGCAGGACCATCAGAGTCGATCGCCCGCGAAGCGTTCGGCGACCCGGTCTCACAGCTTCACAAGATTGCCCTCGAAGTGCTCGAAGATCCGGCGGCGTCGGTCCCTCGACCTACTGGCGACTCGGGAGAGTCCAATTGGCCTGGCAACAGCGGGCCTTTCTTAGCCTGTCTTAACGAGTCGGTTGGCATGCACAGACCGAGCGAACCCAGGAGATGGGTGGGTAACACTAGCTTCAGCGTTCCTTCGACTCCGACAACACCCGTTACATCGATGAATCTAGCCGCTATGGAGGGGATAGACCCCACCGGTGGCTATCTCTCTATGAGCCCGACCAGTGCGGCAGCCTACGCGGCAGCGCAAACCCGCTACTCGTTGAGTGCCGGCAGGGCAGGTGCTACAATGATGTCGCCGTCAGCCTCGACAGGTTCGCACGATGTCTCTGCGATGGAGCCACCGCCTTCGTCGGACGGAGGCAAAGTGAAGCGACCACGTCGAGTCTCTTCCTCGGTGGTGGTGCAGAAGGAAAGAGCTGCTGCAGCTGCTGCGGCTAGCAAGAGTCGCCGACGTGGACAATCGCTCTCGATGGTCGGCATTCAAAACCAGGGCCTCTCCGAGGTCGAGGTACTGCGTCGCAACGGATCGTATGCAAATTCGATGACGTCGGACTCGTCGGCAGCAGGCAGCATAGCGCCCGGTGCTATGTGGTCGGTCGAAGTTGCCGACTCGGACATCTGGACGGTGGTTGGTACCGACATCGCACGTCATTCGTTCTATGTGCCACCACAGATCGTCGGTGGCTCACAGCCGCAGACCAACATCACCGACAGCAACATTGCGCATTTGATTACAGTGCCCGCTCCAGCACAGCCGATCACACCGATCCCCATCATCAGCAACATGGTAGCGCCACAGCGAGATGCCAGGTCACAACCCATGTCAGCGCAGGCGGGCGAGCAAAGTCCCGGTCTCGTGACCATACTTGGCGAAAACTTTCATCCGAATCTATTCATCTTTTTCGGCGACTGGAAGAGCACGCACGTTGACGTTCGGACACGCCAGACGATCGTCTGCGCCGCTCCTCCCAGCTTCGACCAGGGTCTTCCGCGCGGTCGGGTTCCGATCCTCATTGTGAGGCATGACGGTGTTATCTTCCCGACCGACTTTCATTATCAGTGTTGATAGCATCGTAGCGATGCGACTCGTTCACGATTTGGTCCCTTTTGGTCCCTTCTATTTTATATTTTTTCTTATTGGTTTTTGGAGCCAGGGTTTCCACGTCAATGGCAAAACACGTGACAAGTGATCTAATGTCACATGTCGAGTCGTCAGTGTGAGTGTCGCGTGGAAAGGATGTGTGAGTCTGAGATGTTTACCGGCCGATAAAGACTCCAGCGGTGAATTAGAGCCAAATTCAAGCGGCTAACTTATCGGAAAGCGACGGTTCGCAAGCGCAGGCGCGCTTGTCTTGGAGCGTGTCTTGGGCGGTCGGTTGACGATCTCGGTCACTTCTACGCCTTTGGACTCATTCTTGTGCTAGCCGTAGTCGTGAGTCTCGAATCTTGAATCCTTGCGTCCTTTGCTTACGTCAGATAGAACGTCGATGTTGACCAACAACGTCAGCATCAGCAGTGGGAAAGCCTTAAATAGTCGCCTCTTCTGTCGCCGCTCTTGATTGACTGGACGGACTCTGTCTTAGCGTTCCAATCATCGCAACCGTTCCAAACATCGCCACCGAATTTGTTCAAGATGACGACGGCAGGTGCGACTCGCAAGCTCAAAGTGCTCATGGCGCACGGCTACACGAGCAATCAATTCCAATTCTTCAAGCGATCCGGCGCGATTCGAAAGGCATGTCGAGACGTTGTCGATTTTACATTCATCAACGGTCCGTTGCTGGTCCAGCCCATCACGTCGGCTGGCGATTTGGATGCTCCGGATGTCGAAGATGGCAAGGTCGTAGACGAGACCACTCCGATCGAGGAGCAGCCACGAGCGTGGTGGAGGGCCGACGATGATGGCAACTACCTCGACTGGGATAAGTCGGTCGACTACATCAACGACGTGCTGGCCAAGGAGGGACCCTTTGACGGCATTGTAGGCTTTTCGCAGGGCGGCTGTCTGGCCGGTATCCTCGCTAGTGCTTTCGAGAAGCCGGACCGTATGCCTGGACTTCGACTGCCGAAAGGCCAGGGAGCCTTGAAATTTGCTGTGGCTGTGTCAGGATTCCGCAGTCGAGACCGGCTCCATCAGAAGCTGTTCGAGAAACCCATCGAGACGCCTGTTCTGCACGTGCTAGGACGTGCCGATCAGATCGTGGACCTGGAACGCTCGCAAACTCTCGTGGACGTTTGCAAGAACTCCCGAGTCGAGCTCCATGATGGCGGACATTCGCTGCCTTCCCAGTGAGTCGACAAAGACAGGCCAACAGGTTGAGCAGCAACGAGCATCCATCAACTGACCCCGAACTTTTTGCGTTTCTGATTCCGATTGTTCGATAGGGCTCCATGGCGAAACTTTTTCCGTGACTTTTTTGCCACGTTCACGTCGGACCCCTACGTCCCCAACGACCAATGGAAGACCATTCCAGGACCATCCGAGCGACCGCGCGGCGAAACGCCTGTGGGATCGGGAACGGTGACGCCGACGCCTGATGCAACTGAGGCGGCTACCACGGCGTCGTCAACGTCTGCGACAGGTGAGCGTGACATCGATCCATCCAACCCTCTGCGATCGGTCCCTAAGAAAAAAGCCAATTCGCCCTTTCTGGTGCATCAGAAGTGGAAGCAGGAACAGGAGCTAAGAAGAAGAAAAGCAGCCGAACAAGACTCTAGCAGCAGCAGCAAAGGCGGAAAGGAATCGCGCAGAAAGCAGCACGATGGCCAACACGTGACGACGGACCTCACCAGTCCACTGAAGTTGATTGTCAAGCTGCTTCGTTTCGCCATTATGGCGACGGCGGTGGCAATGGTCTCTGGCTTCTTTGTCGCTGGCGATCCGCTTTGGGGCTATCGTGGCAAGTATACAAAGCTGAGGACGTACTTGCCCGTAAGTTGCTCAGAGATAAGCCCTGATTTTCAGCATCAGTGGTTCGCGATACATGAAAGCTGACACTACATTCTTTTCGTCGTCGTTGTCGATCTTTGCGCAATACACAGTACCGAGAAAAGATTTTTTCGCTTCCAGAACTGGCCATGTACAACGGTCGTGATCCGAACAAGCCCATCTATGTTGCCATCCTCGGTGATGTTTACGACGTCACTGAAGGACGACGCATTTATGGGCCTGGTGGGTACTATTCCTTTTTCAGCGGAAGAGATGCTAGCCGTGCGTACGTGACGGGCTGCTTCAAGACGCATTTGACGCACGACGTACGTGATTTCGACGACAAGCAGATGAATGTAAGTGCTGGCGCGTTCCATGGATTGTGGCAATCTGGATCTCGATCTTTCTGCGCCACATAGAGCAAAGATTCGGCGAAATCGCGTCGAATTGCTGCCAAGAAATCACGAATGGGGACACAGGAGGGAAAAAAGAACCAAGCTGACTCTGGTTTCAAATTCTCTTGTCTTGCAAATCGAATGGTGGTGAACAGGATCTGATGACGTGGAAAGACTTCTATGACAGCCACGAACGGTACTTTAAAGTCGGTCGTGTGGTTTTACCTCGGATCGATCCGAGCATCCCTGTTCCTGAACCCTGTGAGGATGCGTCTGCCCAAAAGGCCTGATCGGAGTACTATGCAATGCATGTTGTTCGAGCGAGGGGCTGTCTGAGAATGGATGCGATCGGGCTTGTTCTTGGTTGAGTCAATGTGGTATCTGGATGGTATCTGGATAGTGTGCTGGAACTTAGCTGGCTGCTATTTGTCTGCAAGCTGCACGGACTGGTAGAGCTTTTACATTGGAGCGGAGCCAAGCCTGCACTTTTTTGCACCGGGTGCCAAAAGGTTGGTGATTAACCAGCGTTTGCAAGCCATTCAAGATTGGTGAATGAGACGACGCTGTCGACTCTGGGATGATGGGTATGCCAGACGGCCAGAGCGTGTGGTTGCTTGACGTGTAGCAAGATGAACGAGACGCATACGTCTGATAGCGCAGTATGGCAGATCAGTCGACCAAACCGAAGAATGCACGCGTAGATCCATGCGTTAAACGCAGCAGAACGCGAACGTTCCCGATGCAGCGTCCTTACTCAGCTCGCCGCTTACTTTGCGCTCAGACTCGAGTCGGAGTTGGATACGAGCATCGGTTAAGTTAGCTGTGCTATCATGATTTCAGCGTCAGTTGGCTCAACTTGCAAACACACAGGGCGACACCCCTACCGCGTCCGCTCACCAAAAGCCTGAATGTCGAAACCAGAATAGGTCAGATCTGCAAGACGGTTCATTTCAGACATGACGAGTTTCGCGCTTGCGGCCGCAGAGACACCAACAAGGTGCATCGATAGCGTATTCGTGATCGACCGCCAGCTAGGGTTCTCGCAATACTATCGTGAATCGTGAATCGTGAATCGTGAATCATGAATGCTGCGACAATTCACAATTTGCTCGGCGAGATGAGGCGGGACCGCATCTTGGCATCGACGTGGGCAAGTTGCTGAAATTGTGGCTGACCGCTGCGCAGTTGTGCCGCGCGTACAAAACTGCACATGCTAACAACCGTGAACGGGAAGCTTCAATTTCCAACACCGCCAAAATCTCAAACTTGGTGAGATCCACGTTTTTTCTGGTAAGAAACTAAGACGTAAAATTCGACAAATGCAAGAGCCACGAGTCAAGCAGAGCAACGAGGAAATCGTGTTCGAAGGCTGTTTCTGCTCCAAACCGGTGGAATCGTGAACAGAACCGAGCGCGACCAAAGGCAAACTGTCGTGAGTAATTGCAAGTACTTTCCGGGTTGGCGTTCGCGAGTAAGCTCGCTCCACTCACACGGTGCGGCGCTATGTTATTCGTTATTCGTGCTTCAATAATTCGAACAAAGTTTATTTTGGGCACTCAGGATATGCGAGACATTTCAACGCCTTAGAGCTAACCAGGCATGTGCGGTGAGCCAGAGCCAAACCTGCGACCCAAGCGAGAAGCGAGAGAGGCAAACAGACTCGGCTGTTCTCTTTGGCAGCCTCTGATAGAGGGGCTTGTACTTTGCTCTTGTACCACCATCTCAGACGTGGTCGGATTAAGAGTGCAGGTTTAGAAAGCCAAGTCGGCGCGATGCTGCACCCACACGCAACGAGCAAAGCACAGTCCGGATCGATCACCAGTCTGCTTGAGCACCCAAGAAAGCCAGAATGCCTGGCTGTTTGTCTCACAACTCGCCGTCTGACACGGAGGAGGAAGGACAAGGACAAGGACGACGACATTGATCTTGAGCCCTCGACTCACGACGTGGGTTTTGCGATGAGTAGCGACGAGTTTTGCAACCGTGAAAGCGTTGCTCGAAAATCGACAGTGAGAATCACGAATCGGAGAGCGGGTACCTGAGCCTGTCAACCATACCCACGTTCAGCGTTTGCACCAAACCTCACCACGATTCAATATTATCAATTAAACACGAGAAAATAGAAGTGAGACAGTTACCTCCAGGAGCGGGAACGGCATGCGTTGTTCGATGTGCTGTCATCTCACCTCGATCCAGACCCTGTTTTATTTTCTTCTTCTTCTAACGTTGGTTTGGGTTTCTCTCTCGTTTTCTTCGTGTTGCTCTGCTGAGTTCCAGATCTCGTGGCCCGGCAGGAAATTCTTAATATTTGGGCTACTTTTATCGGCGGAGTTGAACATGTGCCGTTGCACGTTGCAGCTTTACCCTGCGCACTGAGAACAGTCGTGACTTACGAATGAATTCAAGGCCTGGTTTGGTCATGGAAAGACGCTCAGACACCACCATGTCGTCACTTGCTGCATACAGCGTGATGGGTGTTGCTCCGGTTGCAAGACACATGGCAGTGCACGCCAAGTCAAGGCTGCTTTGGCTATGCTCAGTCTGAAATCCACACCGCTTCCATGGCTTCTTTAATTACAGCTTCCCTCTCAATGAGCCAGAATACTTGACCCGTAAAGTCAACGCAGACCACACCTAGGCACACAGAGCGAGGTCAAGACGGGCGAGGAACCAGAGGAACCACCCAATCCGATGGTGTCTGCTTCGGGGTGCGCGCGCGCCGTTCACATGTAAACAGAGATCCCTCTGCCAAGATCGAGGTCAGACCAAGTACAATTCCACGCCGCTTGTCTACTCCCTTCCCAAACTGACCACGGTATCGATTTCGTCTTTCATGCTTGCACTCGGCTAAGCGCAAGACGTTCCAGATACCACTCAAATCTGATACCAAGAGCTCTGCTTGTCTCGACTCATCGATGGAGTTGCGCGTGCGTCCCCGAGTGCGAGGAGCCAGCATCGGCTGCAAGCACCCGAGAGTTCTCGGGTCGCCTTGCTCGCCCAAAGTCTGTATGCTTGTCTTACTCTTATTTTTTTTTTCTTTTTCCGCGCCTGCTCCGCGTTACTACTTGACCTCCCATCGTGCAGCTCAAGTGTCTCGCAGCTTGGTCGCCAAAGTTTACCCACTCTATCTTCAATCCTCGCTCCTCTTGGCCACATGTCAATTCCAACCCCGCCTGTCCTTGTCACATAGGCTCATGCAGCAAACGCTGATAGTGGTCCTGTGCATCTTTACCCACGCGCGACTGACATATACAGTACTGTAATTGTTCGCACACATCTATGAATCGCTGACCAAACTTCAGCGCCGCCTGTGCCCGTCTGCGTTTGCGTTTGCGTTTGCGTCCGGACAGCTCATCATGTCACCCCAATCGCCCCATTGCTTGTGCTTCCGGTTTCCGAGATTTTCTGGCCTGCCGAACCACTGCTAAACTCCTTTTCACGATTGCATTCACTCCGCCCACGGACACCTAGGCGTGCTCGCGGAGCGTCTCTTCCCATGGCACGATTGCCTCGTTCATGCGCCACGAATCGTGAATGTTTGTTAGACACTCAGTCCTTGTGAGCTGTCCTTGAGCGCTGACCTTGAGAGCTGTCTTCGAATTCTGTTCCATCCTTCAATTCCGATGGCATTGCCTCGCATTGCCTCGACTGTTCCATAGACACCACATCAGCCCGAGGTGGTGTTGTACTTGGCTCGAATTCTCATCCGTGTTGCTTGTTCAGCTGCAGAATGAGCTTGCTTCTGTATAGCTTTCTCGCCGTCATCGCCACCGCAGCCATAGCCTTGGTCCGAAACTGCTCCGATCCTGGGCGCTGGTCCCGGCCAACCCATATCGCTTTCAAGAGCGAGATCGAGGAAGACGAGTGTATCGTGCTATCTCAACTTTACCCGCTCCGTTGCTCCGGTGTGCTTGCCATTGTCTACCATTTCCATCAGCCTGCCTTCTGTCGAGCAAAAGTCTCGCGACCATCTTCCATCTTACCACGCCGCCCGCTCCCATTCTTACCTCTTTGCTCCCCTAGATTCTCGCGATCGTCTCCGATACTCGTTTGTCGTCTACCAATATACTCCCCGTTCCGCATCCGCATCCGCATCCCGCTCACAGTCTGGCAGTGGTATCACACCTCAGCGCCCCTTTTGGTCCGAGTGTTCACCCTCACGAACCTCTCTTGCGGCTTGCTTTCCCGTCTTACACTCACTTAGTTCCGTCTCTGTATATCCCCACGGTTAGAAGGGTAATCGATCCACTCCCTGCTCCTGGTCTTCTCTATCTGGCGCCGACAGCTCTCACTTGCTTC